>NC_045959.1:73281818-73406479 GCF_010909765.2 Amblyraja radiata | reverse complement strand
GGGGGTTGGAGTTTAGTGTGTGTGACGCCGCAACCTCCCCCCACCCGCAACCACGCCTTGAATGGACGGGACCCTCTCCCCCTCTCCCCTCTCCCTCCCCTCCCTTCTTCCACCTCCCCACTCTCCCCTCGGACCCCCCTCCCCCTCTGCCCCCCCACCCCTCTCCCCTCCTCCACCCTCCTTCTCCCCAACTCCAACCCTCCTCTACCCCCCCACCAACCCCCCTCTACCCCCCACCAACCCCCCTCTACCCCCCACCGACCCCCCTCTCCCCTTCTCCAACCCCCTCTCCTCTCCTCCAACCCCCTCTCCCCTCCTTCAATTTTTGCAACACACCTTGGATCCCATTTCCCCTAACTTTCGAGACCAGCCTGCCATGGCTTTTGTGAAAGGTTTACTAAATTCCATTGAAATCATGCTACCTTCATCGATTTTCTAATTTGCATCCTCAAAAAACTCAGGCAGAAATCTAGGGATTACTCATGTTGAAAGCCATTTGACTCATTCTCTTCAGTGTCTACCTTTCCAAGTGAACAAAAATTCTGTCCCTTTCAATTTTCTCCCTAATGTTGATTTAAGAAACTTCACCTCTACAGTTTCTGGGGCTAACGAATTCCAAAAGCTTATGACCCTCTGAGAGAAAATAAACTGTTTTAAATGGTTGGTATAGTTAGAAACTATACCCATTTTAAGAAAATGATCCTCTCAGTATCTACCCTGTCAAATCTCCTCAGGAACTTATATACACCAATAAGACCGCCTCTCATTCTTCCATTTCCCATAAGCTTAACCTGTTCAAATTTCTCTCATGCAGCGACCCATTCATCCAAGATATCAATTGAGTGCAGGGTAATTGTAATTGTAATTGCTGTTGTAAGTGATTTTATTAGCCAAGAATAAAAATTAAAAAAGTATGTGAATCATGTACGAGGTATTTGATTTGCCATACAGTAATACCAAAAAAGCAAAAAAACACGCAACCACATAAAAATTTAACATAACCATCCATCACAGCGACTCCTCCACATTCCTCACTGTGATGGAAGGCAATAAAGTTTTATCTTCTTTCCTCCTTTTTCTCCTGCGGTCGGGGGGGTTGAACCATCCACAGTCAGGGCGAATGAAGCTCCCGCAGCTGGCGATTGAAGCTCCCACATCGTGGCGATCGAAGCTCCCGTGATTGGGGCGGTTGAAGCTCCTGTGGTTTGGAGCTCCTGAAGCTGGTCCCTAACTAGGGACCGCGAGCACCACGATGTTAAAGTTCGCAGGCTCCCATGGTTGGAGTTCCCGAGGTCGGTCCCTGGCAAAGGGACCGGCAGCTCAGAGATGTTAATTCCGCAGGCTCCTGCGGTTGGAGCTCCCAAGGTCGATTCCCAGCAAGAGGCCGCCAGCTCCACGATGTTAGGTCGCAGTGCAGACAGAGATTTGATAGCAGACGGAGATAAGAACCTATTCAAATATACCATTCGTAAATATGGAGACAATAACTGCACATAATATTCCAGTTGTGGTCACACTTACACCCTGTAAAGTTGTTTTCAAGCATATCTTCATTTATATTCCTTGCCCTTGCAATAACATCAATTAAACTTCTTTGTTGCTTTATAATCCTGCATGCTAACTTTTGTATTTCATGTACCAGGTCTTCAGATCTCTTTGTACACGATATTCTGTAGTCTCACTCCCACAACATAATAATTTGTTTTTGTATTAATTCTTCCAGCTGCAAAGAATAAGCTCTCACATGCATTTTTTAGCACCATCAGTCCTTATATGCACATCAGAAACAATTAATCAATCTGCTTATAGTAGGGTCCTATCACCAAAGGAATATTATCATTATATACTTATTAAAACTCTGATCTTGTTAGTGTGTACATGTGTGTGTATATGTGGTTGTCTTTACATCTTCGCAAAAACACTACGCGGTAACGATTGCATTTTTCCATATTCCGATTGACATTTTTCCCCACGATGTCGAGACACCTTCACTGAACATTTTATGCTTTATTTCTCTACATTCTCGATTCATTTCTGATTAAAAGTCTAAAAAAGTCAAAAGACTATGAAATTAAAACGTCCAGCTTCAACTGGTGACATCATAATGGCTTGGCTAGCAGTGTTCTGCCTCACTGAAGATTTCATCCTATATTTGACACATTATTCACGATTAAAGCTTTAAAAATGCCAACTTTCACAAGACCTTTACATATTCAGATTCCCATTTTCCCCCTTGAGGCCGAGAACACCTTCACTGAACATTTTAAGCTTTATTTCTCGACATTACTGAATAAAAAATTTTAAAAATCAAATGGCTAGGCTAGCCATGATCAGGAGGACCACGTCTCCAGTGGGGGCTATAGGTAGGAAACGGGTGCGTTGGGGAGCAGACCTTGGTCTAGTACTTGTATAAGACTCAGGACCTAAGATGATATGACACTCCGGCGCTTATCATAGTGTGATCCATTCACAGTTCAAATGTTGGGAACTATAAACTACAATTCAATATAGTCTTTGGACATATATTTTAGTGCCGAGAAAATCCAATAAAATAATGAGTAACATTCTTCCTTCTTATGGTCAAATTTTAATAAACCGTCACAGAAATAAACAAACTGCTTCATTGTCGTATGACATACTCTAGCCTATTTCATGTGCGGTATTTATTTAATGTCGTTGGACTTTGAATTAAAAAATAGATCTGTATTAAACCTGAAACTGCAGCACATTTTAAAAAGAGTAGAATGCTGGATTAAGTATAAACTGTTATTGTACTTAGGGGAAGTTAATACCCTTTGACTGATTGACCGATTGGCTAGGAATGGTTCTACCTAATTCTCAAACCTTTCTTCACATTGAATGCATTTTTTTTCTCCTGCCCTTGTTAACTTTGCACAATATAATTGGAAAATTAGGTCAGGCATCATCTAGGCTGTTATATTTCTACTGATATGAATAGAGGTGATGAATGATTTATCCTACTGCCGTTACATTGCTGCCCATGCTGGGACAAGCCCTCTCTAATTAGAACTATCTGTCACATTAACACTCAGCCAGGTTAAAGATAATATCTTGCTACATTATACGTTAGATACTATATTTAGACTACTATTAGTGGCTGAGCAAATGGATTGAGTAGCTCTATTTAGTTTAGTTTAGTTTAGTTCAGAGATACAGCATGGAAATAGGCCATTTGGCCCACTGAGTCTGCGCCGACCAACAATCACCCACACTCTAGTTTTATCCTAGACGCCAGGAACAATTTTACAGATGCCAATTAACCTACAAACCTACACTTCTTTGGAGCGTGGGAGGAAACCGGAGCACCCAGAGAAAACCCATGCGGTCACAGGGAGAATGTTCAAACTCCCACATCCCAAAGACGAGCGGGTTTGTAAGTTAATTGGCCTCTGAAAATTACCCCTTGTGCTTAGCGAATGGATGGGAAAATGGGATTACATGGAACTAATGTGATGGTGGGCGTATACTTGGTGGGCCGAAGGGCCTGTTTCCATGCTATATCTCAAAACTAAAATTAAATACCTCCTAATCTGCAAGGAAATTTGAGAGATGAAGAAAACCTACCTCAACAATCACTGGTGAGGGGTACTCATGTTGTTACTACTTTAACATGGATGTTCCCTTTGTAGTCCTGTTGGCCTATAAGCACAAGCTGGAGCTACATACAGTAGATTGAAGATGAGACAGACAACTTCAAATGAAAACAAAACAAAATGCTTACGTCCATCAAGAGTCAACATAGGATCATTTTTATGTCTCCAGTTCTCTAATGAGCCCATTACATACCATTAAATGTAACTATACTTCTCTGAGATATGCAGTTCAATAAACCCTTTGTGCAGTTCACCAAATTTCCAATATGTTTTTTTTCATTGATTTCTAATTAAGTAGCACGCAACACTATCTGACTTCTAGGCATAATATCATTAACTTTTCTTCTTGGGATCTTAAGGGAGGGGGATGTTCTTGGCTGCAGTAAAACCAACAGCAGTATGGAAACTCTCAGATTGGTTTCCAAAAAATAGCTTTCATTTACCTTTGACTTTTGGCTGTGGCACGGTGGAAATGCCCCAACTATCAATGTACAAAGAAGGGCATGTCTGTACATGTGTTGCTTAATGTAGTGTTTACCGCACTAAGGTATACAATCTAAAAATAATTCTGGCATGAGTGGATTAGAATAGAAATCTCTTTAAAAGAAAGTATATCAGTTTTTACAATGCGTAATACTAATCTGGATTTTCTACTTAAATGATGTTAAATGTTACAGTTTCGACAAACAGGTATATGTACGCAGCCAACAAAAATCTTGGTTGTTTGTGTATGAATTATTAGTTTTATTGCTAATATTCCCATTTTTATGGGTCTGACTGGCAGTTCCACAGTGAACTATTAGTATTTCTTAACATGGATTTACTGAGCTTACTGAATGGCCACCCATATTCTGGGTGCTCCTATGAAATCCATCAGAAGAGCAGAAGCTTGCTGAGATTCCTCTACGCTTAGATTAGAAATCAACTTGCAGACTCCACACAAGGCTAGATCTAGCCCAGTATGCACAACACCATTCATTTGAAAGAAGGAAAAGTGAAAAAGGCGATTTAAAAAATAAATATTTGTGCTTTGTTGAACATTTTTGATTTATATAATTGTTTTTAGTTCATTTGCCAAAGTTAATTAATATTCAAAGAAATATTGATTTAATTTCTAATTATTTTAAAATGTTTCAGTAACACTGACAATTATCGACAGCTTTGACAGCCATCATGTGGGTGCATCAATTGAGCCTTGCCACTCCTCAGGACCTTGCCATTCAGCTCAAAGGCCAAGAGGGCAAGCAAGAGTGCCCCTCTGCATTCGGTTAGGCTCAGTGGGATGGATAGAAAAACAAGGAGCATAGATGTGCACTAACATCAGTACAATCTTGATCCTTAACTCACAAGCAAAGTAGAGTATAATTGTAAGTTAAGAAGCATTGAGGTTTCAATATCTTCTGATGTGCTGGAGTCTTCCTTTCAGCATCTTATTTTTGAAAATTAAAGCATTTCATTTTCTCTCATGTTGTGTAATGAAGTGTCAGGCTGCATTTAGTGGGAATACCTCATAGGTTTAATCATGCGTTCGACAGGCTTAAAAAAAACGTAATATTAACCATTTTAGGCAACTAGTTTGTTAATTATTTATTTATGAAGTAACATTGAAGCATAGAAAATAGGTGCAGGAGTAGGCCATTCGGCCCTTCAAGCTAGCACCGCCATTCGATATGATTATGGCTGATCATCCAAAATCAGTACCCCGTTCTGGCTTTTTCCCCATATCCCTTGATTCCCTTAGTCCAAGGAGCTAAATTGGGGTGGAAAATTGTAACCTGTTTGACGAATGCAATCAACCCGGTATGCACAATCAAATAAGATCAAATAGAACAAGTTGTCCTACAACTTTAGGCTGTGCACGCCATACGCAAGAAGAAGAAGAAGAGAAAGAAGAAGAAGAAGCAGGAGCTAAATCTAACTCTCAAATCAGAGTAGGAACAGTAAACCCTGAAATACTTTTGGTTTGTCCAACGTTCCTTGACAGTCCTTGCACTCTGCATGATGAATGAATGAGTGAATGAATGAATAAATTTATTGGCCGAGTATATTCACATACATGGAATTTGCCTTGATGCTCCGCCACAAGTGACAACATGACATACAGTGACAGTTAGGAATGACAGTTAGGAATGAATCTAGCTAGGATCAACTTATAATCATTGAAGTGTACTTGACTTTAGGGGGATATAGGATTTTGGTAGATAGGCATAAAATAAGAAGATTTGGAACGAGGTATTAATGATGAATAAAGATACCAATTTTCAAATTTTTAGAGATCGAGCGTGGAAACAGGCCCTTCGGCCCACTGTGTCCGTGCCAGCCAATAATCACCCATACACTAGTTCTATATCTTACACACCCGGGACAATTTACAGGTCAATTAACCTACAAACCTGCATGTGTTTGTGATGTGGGAGGAAGCGGAGCACCCGGAGGAAACCCATGCGGTCACAGTGAGAACGTGCAAACTCCACACAGAAAACTCCCATAATCTGGATCGGACCTGTTTTTTTTGGCACTGTGAGTTCTATTCTGTCAATTCTACTGCTGCATCACCGTGCTTCCATCTGTGTGTATTACGTTTAGAAGGCCTGTAAGTAGGAATTTCACTGTTCCATTGTTGATACGTATGACAATTAAACACTTGATTCTCTCTCTCTCTCATGAAAGTGAGGGAGTGATTGATCAAATAGATTGACATGCCAAACAGTAGGCCACAGTGTATGGAAATGTAGTAAAGTCTAAGGAGCCAAATGTAGAAGGAATAGATTTCAGTAGAAATATTTCTGTCACTTTTCACGTAATCCGGCAGAGAAAATTTATCTCCTCACAAATCTCCTGCAGAATATTTAAACTAAATTGGATCTGCCAAAAATGACAAGTCTCTAACCAGATAAACAGTGTAATTATCTCAGCTCTGATGGTGACAAGTAATTCAGTTGTGTGTCTGTCTGACAAATACCAAGACATCAGTAATTGGCAGCAATACACACACAGTAAATTTGCTCATTAACACAAGAACAGAAAGTGACAGCAAAATACTGGTGACTCCATCAAACTGAAATAATATTAATTTTGGGAGTTCATTTGCTTAATTCCTCTTCGTGATTGAATAATAATTTTGACAGCGCTTTCAGAATTAACTTCTGCTGTGATTGTCATTTTGCTCCGATGTTTGAAGACTTTATTAGTACTTACTTAATGTTATTTACTTAATCTCGAAGCCTTGATACAAAAAGTCGAATTACATTAAGCTGAAGTTCATCTTATCTTGAAGTATTTAAGCATATTTTTGAATATATAACTAAGATCATAAAGAGCATTTTAATCATCTGGATGGCATAGACATGGGGGAAATTGATATAAAATCAGTGGAACTGTGCAGTTCTTAATGAAGCATAATTCATTTTTATATCTCTGTGAAGTGATTTGGGATGGAGTCATATCCATCAGAATAAAAATGACCTTTTTTGTCAGAGTACAGAATGGAGAAACTGCTGACGTTCTTATTCTCCATTGATATTCAATAGCCACTGCTGCAGAAAACCTTTGATGGTACAATCTGAGAATTTTGTGTGGTGCGATGGACCCACTTTTAGACATGTGTAGGAAGGAGATGCTGGTTTATACTGAAGATAGGCACAAAATGCTGGAATAACTCAGCGGAACAGACAGCATCTCTGGATAGAAGGAGGAAGGGTCCCGAAACGTCACCCATTCCTTCTCCCCAGAGATGCTGCCTGTCCCGCTGATTTACTCCAGCATTTTGTGTCTATCAACATTTAGGCATTTTTTGCCCAGATTCAGGCTCCTTCAATTCTCTGTACGTATGGCAACACACCATTAATCATCACTTCAAGAGAGTGAGCTGAAGGAAGAAAATCGGAAAGTAAATCAGAGGAACAAATGAACAAAGTTACCATCCAATTTAGGCTACAACTGTTACTATGGTTGCGGCACCAATTCAGTATTATTAACATTTGTGGCATTGTAACACTGCATTTATATAATTACTCAAAAAATAGTGAACATTCTGATTTTTCAGTTCTGTTTATGATCTTTCCTAATCCTGGGCCGGCATTATGAAAACAAGTATAACAGCAACAACCTACCGATAATGATCATGTATGCATAGCAATGAAATTAGAGTCATAGAGTGATACAGTGTGAAAACAGGTCCTTCACCCCAACATGCCGACACCGGCCAACAATGTCCCAGTGACACTAGTCCCACTTGACTGCGCTTGGTCCATATCCTTCCAAACCTGTCCTATCCATGTACCTGTCTAACTGTTTCTTAAACAATGGGATAGTCCCAGCCTCAACTACCTCCTCTGGCAGCTTGTTCCATACACCCACCACTCTTTGTGTCTTTGGAATATATTTACCATAGCCAGTTTAAAAAGCTAATTTATTTTTTTGTTTGTTCTTTTGTCCTGTTTTAGTTAATTTTTGGTTTTATTTTTATTTTATTATGTTGTGTATGGGTGTGGGTGGGAGAAACGTGTTTTGGTCTCTTCCTTCTGGGGATGTGACTTCTCTTGTCGTATCCTCCGTGTCCGTCTCTGTCTGCACCGAGGCCTAATGGCGGAGCTGGCGGCCTTGGAGCTGGGGCAGCGTTCCAGCGGCAACATCGGAGCTGTGGCGTTCCGGTGGCAGCGGCGACCCGACAACGGAGCTGTGGCGTTCCGGCGGCAGCGCCAGCGGCGACCCGACATCGGAGCTGTGGCGTTCCGGCGGCAGTGGCGACCTGACAGCGTCGGGAGCTCACAGGTCGCCTCGGAGCAGAGGGAGAACAAGGAGGGAAGAGACAAGGACTTTAAGATTTTTGCCTTCCATCACAGTGAGGAGGTGCCTGGTGAACTCACTGTGGTGGATGTTAAATTTGTGTTTATTGTGTGTTTTTGTCATTTTTATTATATGTATGACTGCAACGCAACGAAATTTCATTCAGACCGAAAGGTCTGAATGACAATAAAGGCTACTTTACTTTACTCTGGTCCTCGATTCCCCTACTCTGGGCAAGAGACTCTGTGCATCTACCCAATCTATTCCTCTCATGATTTTGTGCACCTCTATAAAATCATCCTTCATCCTCCTGCGCTCCATGGAATAGAGACCAAGCGTACTTAACCTCTCCCTATAGAGACCCAGCCCACGCAACCTCTGCCTATAATTCATGCAACTGAACTATCTGTTTCCAAATAAGTAGACTTGTAATGCTTAATGCACTTTCTTGCAAGGACATCACAATTTTAGTCATTACATGATGTAGATGAAAGCTTATATGGTCCAGAAGATGGCACTGCTTGCTGTTATACCACAGCATGGTTCTGGTCTCTTGGGGAATAATGTCACAACATATTCCTGGACACCATTATTTCTGTGTTTTGCAATTCCAAATGTATTAGGATAATTATACTGCAAAATAATGCAGTATCAGATCTCTATAAAATGTAGGGCATAATGCAGAGGCAGCATTAAACGTACATTATAAATAAGAAGCAACATAGCAGACTTGGTCTGCAATATTCAAAATAATTAGAAGCAGCAGATAACACTCAATTAAAAATTATACCTGCTGAAATTATTTGCAAAAGGTTTAATGGTACATTAGTTATACCCCTTTGATCTTTGTAATCTTCCAATCAAATTCCGTTGAATTTTGGTTTCATTGAAACTCTTGCTCCATTTGTTTTTCAAACTCCAACCATTACTTTGACTTACTTTTCACAACCAGTGACATAACAATCTGCTTTGAATACATTTTACATTCTACTGGTTTGACTGATACAAAGTTTGTCACCTTGGGATTAGGAAGAGAAAACACAGTTTATTTAATAGTCACAGTAGTAAACTAATGAAAAAACACAGACAAAGACGTGTTACTTAATCTCATGCCGATTAACACCCAAGACATAATATTTCTCATTTTGATGGAGCCTCCAGTATTTTACTGTCACTTTTGTGCTGAAGTGTTAATAGGGAAAACTGTGTATTCCTGCTCTTTGCTGGTGTTTTGATGATTGTAAGACAGACACAAATTGCTTGTCACCAGCAGAGCAGAGATAACCACACAGTTTGCTTACTAGACCATAAGTCTCTCTCGTTTAAAGGTCCATTTAGTTAAGGTAGTCTTGTATTAGGGATGGGGGTTTTTTAGAACATATTGTCTTTGTTTTTGTGCCAAGACAAAGTGTGCTGTGCAAAATCAATTAGGAAGCAGACCAAAATGAGTGTGGGCTGACACTCTGTTCCCCCAGTCTATACTGCCACTATGTTTCCCGAGTCCATGCAGATTTTCCATCTGCCTTGCTACTCTGTTCATCAATTTCTGCTGACAGGGTAGTCTGAAAATTGAATGAGTCGCACCCATTCCTCAGGTGCAAATAATGCATGGTCATTTTTGCTCATGTTGTCACTTATTTGCACACATTTCCGATGCAAGCCCTATCTTTCGGGAATTGGAAAATGAACTGGCCAGTTTTGGATGTGATTCACACAAGCCAGTCTCCTTACATCATTTGTCATTTTGATAATGTTATTAACGTTTGTGATGCTTACTAGAATAAATTGGATCACTAATATTAAATCTATGATCTATCTTTTAATCTTACAATCATACTGGTAGCAAACTCCATAGTTGGTTGTCAAACAACCATGAATTAAAGCTCACTGGATATTGATGATTTGCTCTATTAAAGTGCCTGAACTAATTTGACTGCTTTGTACATTGCAAATGACATCAATGACTTTCACAGTCTGAATGAAAATAATTTTGAAAAAACTGAGTAAATCACTGTAGACTTATGAGCCCATGCCTCACAGTGATTTTGGGTCTGAAGAAGGGTCTCGACCCAAAATGTCGCCTATTTCCTTCGCTCCCTAGATGCTGCCTCACCCGCTGAGCTTCTCCAGCATTTTTGTCTACATTGGGTCATATGCCATGTGATTTTTCAACAGTACCATTGGTCACAGAAATTGGGGGATAGCTGTGTGGCCACAACCTCATCTCCCTCTGCCCCGCCTCATCCCTTTGTTTCCTCATGCTAGTGTCAGGTGAAGGATAAACAGAGATTGCTGGATATACACGGCATCCCAAGTAGTATCTGCCTGAAGTGCAAACTGTGCTTCACTCACCACAGATGCGTCCTGATCTGCTGAGTTTTTCCAGCATTGTGCATGAAGGAACTGCAGATGCTGGTTTACACTTGTGTTTTTCAGCAGGTCAGGAAACCTATTCCCTTTCTCCAGAGCTGCTGCCTGACCCACTGAGTTACTCCAGCATTTTTAGTCTGTTTCCAGCATTGTCTGGTTTTATTACATGTGGCCAGAATCACATGGCTGTGAGCTAGTCACTTAAGGGAAAGCACCTCTTTGTCATTTTGCAATTCTCACGTGAATTGTCACAAACTACATAAGATCTTTAAAAGGTGAGGAATCGTTAAAGGTGAGGAATTGTCACAAACTACATAAGATCTTTAAAAGGTGAGGAATCGTTAAAGGTGAGGAATTGTCACAAACTACATAAGATCTTTAAAGGTGTGCAACGATGCTGGTAGCTGCCACACTAGCATGTCTTACCTCTACAGAAGGTAGGAGGGCATGCACCATTAATGGAATTATTCATAACAAAGCAGATACAAATAATATATAGCTGGAAGATCATGACATTAAATTAAACACCCAACTACATTTTCCATTTGACAATCTTGGAAATGGGTTTGATATCTTCAAATTCAGTCGTAGTGTCCGATGTGTGCTTGTAATGTGACCGTCCGAATGCTGCACCCTTTCACGTTCATTCCACGTAGACTCATTCCTCCAGATGGACTAGCATCCGATTGCTAGCTGTGGGATGCTGGTGAGTGTGCTGTCTGCAAGGCTGTGGTGGGAGATTAATTAGTGATGGTGACATTCTGTGCATAGGGTCGCTGGGAGAAATAGGACTGAATGGGATTGTCCTGGTGGGATCTAAGGAGGATCTGATTGGCCAAACATCCTATTTCTCTGTTAGAATAAAAACAGGGCTCGAAATTAGTGGTTGCCCGGCTGCCATTGACCACCCAAAGTGCCGCCGGGCAACCTAAACGCCGAGTCATTGTGCCCGGCTTGGCACACAGATGCTGGTTTATACCGATAGACACAAATAACTGGAGTAACTCCGGGTCAGGCAGCATCTCTGGAGAATAGGAACGTGACGTTTCATGCCGGCGGCGGCTGTAGTGCGGGGCAAAGATACTAGATGATTGGTGACGAAGGGTCGGAGCGAATGACGGGCGGCTTGCAAACCGCCAATGGCGCTTTCAAAACACCCCTCTCGCACGCCGAGGCCGGGAGGAGGGAGGGAGGGAGAGAGGGAGAGGGAGAGGGAGAGGGAGGTCTCCTTCCGCCGTCTGAAGCAACTGCACCAAAGATCCTATAGTTATAGGATCTTTGAGCTGCACCGCGCGGCCCCGCACCTTCCTGTCGGCTGGCGGAGGAGGGGAGGCGGTGGCGAGGAGATCCCAACCGCTACCCCCTTTGGCGGCGGCACTTTGGCGTTGGATAGGGACGGCCAAGGCAGTGGGGCGATGTTGTCCGAGGAGCGCTGACTTCCTCCCCACCTCCTCTGCCCCTTCCCCCCCCCCCTCTCTCTCTCTCTCTTGTACGCCCCCCTCCACCCCTCTTATCCTGGGACCCCTCCGCTCCATCCCGCACTGATCCCCATTCCCTCCTCTATTCAGTCCTCACTAACATCCCCTGTGCTCCTCTCCCCATCTACCCCCCCCCCCCAATCTATTCATCACCCTACCCACCTCGCATTGATTTTCCTGCCACCCCTCCATCCATCCTACACTGGTCCCCCAATTCATCCTGTACTGACCCCCCTTCCCATCCATCCTGCACTTCTCCCCCCATTCATACTGCACTGATCCACCCATTCATCCCGTACTGACCCACCCTCCATTTACCCTGCACCAAACCCCCCCATCCATCCTGTAGTGATCTTCCCATTCATCTTTTACTGATCCCCCATTCATCCTGTACTGATCCCCTCATGCATCCTGTAGTGAACCTCTCATTCATCCTGTAGTGATTCACCATTCATCCTGCACAGACCCTCCGATCCACACTGTCCTGACCCCCCCACCTCAGATGGGCCAGCGCAGAGAAACAGCGCTAAACCCAGCTAACTCTGCCTGGCCCACCAGGTGAGCTTACAACCCTTCCTGGACTTTCGGGAAATATGGCCAGCAGGGAGAAGCAGCACTGGTATCCCTTCAGGCCAGACAGGGCTGTTGGTTAACCCGGTGAGACAGGCAGAGTTTTGCTGCATTTAGCGCTGGATTGAGCCTCCGAAGCCTCGCGCGTGTGTGTGTGAGTGTGCGCATGCGCGTATGGCCGCCAAAAAATTGTGTCCCCCGTCCCCTCCATGTTTTGATAGCAAGTTCCGCTCTTGCTTGTAGGCTTACATGTATGCAATTTTATATTAAAATCTAGCTTAGATCTGTTTGGTCCATTAACTCGCAGGCACTTTTTAAGCGCACATTTTGATTACTTTCCATTCTATCATAGAGATATAAAGTCTATAATAGACTTTATTTGTATTTCTATGATTCTACAGACATTGGCTGGGAACCTGGGGCTCACCAAAATTGTTCCCAATTGGGCCTCACAACTCCTAAGGCTGGCTCTGCGGGGCAACGCTCCCGCCCTCTAGTCGCCGTGCTTCACGCACACAGCCCCGGCTCCACCCCTCTCTCTCCCCGGGGAGACACGGTGATCAATACAGGGAGGGCCGGGCCACTGATACTAGCCAGTGCCTCCCCAGCCATTGACCTCACCGCACGTCACTGGTCCACAGTTATGTGAGTCAGATGCCAGTGGGTATGACTTCCTCCCATTTGCCACATGGACTCACCACCAAACCTTGTAGCCAAGCCATGGAGGAACAGAGACATTTTTCAAGAGGTGTAGGATGGAACTTTAGATGCTGGTTTACACCGAAGATAGACACAAAATACTGGAGTAACTCAGCGGGACAGGCAGCATCTCTGGAAGGGAATGGGTGACGTTTCAGGTTGAGACCCTCCTTCAGACTGAAGAAGGGTCTCGACCCGAAATGTCACCCATTCCTTCTTTCCAGAGATGCTGCATATCTCGCTGAGTTACTCCAGCATTTTGTGTCTCTTCACTCTGCAAGAGGCTTCTCTGCTTTACACCAGAATGGCTGACACACAAATGGGCATCCTGTGGAAAAGTTATGTGTCTGATCTCATTTATTTTATTTTAATGCATTTAATTATTTGTTATTTTCATGGCAAGGTGTTTAACAGCAGCCTGAAGGATACAGCATCTGTCCAGGCAACCTGTCAGGAGCTGGAGAGCTGGTTGAGAGCAGTGGACCAGTCGGGGCTTCCCGCAAGTTCAAGGCATGGATTTACGAGCATGGTATCCTGCTAAGGATACTCTGGCCACTGCTTGTCTACGAAGTCCCAATATCCATCGTAGAGAGATTGGAGAGGAAAGTCAGCAGCTTTCTCAGAAGGTGGCTGGGACTGCCCAGGAGCCTTAGCAGCATCGCCCTTTACGGAAATAACACCAAGCTCCAGCTGCCCCTGAAGTCCCTGGAGGAGGAGTTCAAGGTGACTCGGGCCAGAGAGGTGATGATGTACGGGGACTCCAGCGACCCCAAGGTGGCTCAAGCAGGGGTGGAGGTGAAAACTGGGAGGAAGTGGAGAGCCGGCGAAGCCGTGCTGCAAGCAGAGTCCCGGATACGCCATAGAGTCCTGGTGGGAGCAGTGATTCGGGGAAGAGCAGGCCTGGGAATCTTCCCATCTCCCCAGTTTGACAAGGCCAAGGGGAAGGAGAGGCGCAGGCTGGTCCAGGAGGAAGTGAGGGCAGTGGTGGAGGAGGAGAGGTGTACCAGAGCAGTTGGATTGAGGCAGCAGGGAGCCTGGACAAGGTGGGAGCAGGCCATGGACCGAAAAGTCACATGGACTGAGCTCTGGCAGGCTGAACCACAGTGCATCAAGTTCCTGGTCCAGGCAGTGTATGATGTCCTTCCCAGCCCATCGAATCTCTTCATCTGGGGCAAAGCGGAATCTCCAGACTGCCCGCAATGCTCAGGCAAGGGGACGTTGGAACACATCCTGAGCTGTTGCCCAAAGTCTCTTGGGCAGGGCCGGTACACATGGCGTCACGACCAGGTTCTCAAACTCATTGCAGAAGCCATCAGCATGGGAATCAGCAGCTGCAGACAAGAACGCCCCACCACCCAGATGATCACCTTCGTGAAGGCCAGAGTGCAGCTGCCAAGAACCACAGCAGCCAGGAATCAGTCAGGAATCCTGGCGACTGCGCAGGACTGGCAGCTTTCCGTAGACCTGGTGAAACTGCTGAAGTTCCCACAGCACATTGCCACGACCACCCTGAGGCCAGATATCCTCCTGGTCTCAGAGGCGACCAAAAACATCGTCTTGTTGGAACTGACAGTGCCGTGGGAGGACCGTCTGGAGGTGGCCCACGAGAGGAAGATGGCCAAGTATGAAGAGCTGGTCATGGACTGCCGTAAGCAGGGCTGGAAGGCAAGGTGTATGCCCATCGAGGTTGGCTGCAGAGGTTTTGCAGGGCAATCGCTCTACAAAGCCTTGAATGCACTGGGCATCAACGGAGTGGCAAGGAGATGGGCCAATAAGAACACCACAGAGGCAGCGGAGAAGGCACCAAGATGGCTCTGGATCAGGATAGGAGGTCCATGGGGAGGAGCGAATGCCTTCTGAACACAAGTCGTGGTCTGATCAACCACGGCTGGGTCGCCTGGGTGAGGGTGTCTGATGTTGAAAGACCCGAAACACCCAATGACCCTGATGATGTGTTCAGGAGCATCTATCGATGTATTTGTATCAATCACTGTGCTGGTGAAACCAGTGGCGACCAGGAATAGACTGGTTGACAACCAAGAATAGGTTGGTGACGACTGGAGAGACAATGGACAGCTCAGAAAGACGGCAACCGGGGCGGGGCGGGTTGGCAGCCCAAACCGCATCCTCTGAGAGGAGGAGACCCAAATCACGCTACAGAAAAACACATGGAAAAATACCCCCAGAGGTGCCCGAGAGGGGGGGGAGGATGAGCACCTCAATTGGACGGATCAAAGGTTAATGACTAATGGCAACGGACAACCGACTATGAGTATCAAATGCAGATGTTGTAAGGTTTGCAAGAACAGCCGAGGCCTGAAGAATCACCAGACCCGGATGAAGTGTTTGGAGGGACAGGGAGTGTCACAACACACAAGTATTTTACCTGGTGAGCCGCAGGAGGAGCCGGGCCCGGAATCACCCCATAGAACCCGAAGCCTCCAAGTGGCGCAACTAGTCCCTCGGAACAGTTCTCCAGAGAAGGTTCGAGTCAGATGGCCTCAGGTCTGCAAGACGGCAGTCTGGCATCAGTTCGACGAGGACGTCGACAAGGTGCTAGAAGCAACTGTGAAGGGAGATGTGGTCCGAAGGTTGAGGACGATGACGACAATCATCAGCAGCCTAGCTGTGGAAAGGTTTGGAGAAGTGGAGAAGAAGCCGGCCAGAACACCTTTCACCATGAACCAATGAGTAACGAAGATCCACAAGATCCGGCAGGAGCTGAAGTCACTCAAGAAGCAGTATAAAGAGGCCAGGGAAGAGCAGCGCTGCTTGGCTGAGCTGCGAACCATCCTGAGGAAGAAGCTGATGACCCTCCGTAGAGCTGAGTGGCACCGAAGACGCCGGAAGGAAAGAGCCAGGAAGCGAGCATCCTTCATAGCCAACCCCTTCGGCTTCACCAAACAACTACTCGGGCAGAAGCGCAGTGGGAGTTTGGCTTGCTCTAAGGAGGAGATCGACCGGCACATCCAGACGACCTACAGTGACCCCATCAGGCAGCAGGAGCTGGGCCAGTGCAACATCCTGATAAAACCACCTCCACCCATCAAGGAGTTTGATAGTAGAGAGCCACTCCTGAAAGAGGTCCAGGATGTTGTGAAGAGAGCAAGAGCTGGCTCAGCCCCTGACCCGAGCGCAGTCCCCTACAGGGTCTACAAGAACTGCCCCTTGTTACTGAAATGGCTGTGGAAGATCCTGAAAGTCATCTGGAGGAGAGGAAAAGTGGAGCAGCAGTGGCGATTCGCTGAAGGAGTCTGGATCCCAAAGGAGGAAGATTCCAAGACGATCGATCAGTTCAGAATCATCTCCTTGCTAAGTGTTGAAGGCAAAATTTTCTTCAGCATAGTGGCGAGGCGGCTGACCAACTTCCTCTCCAGCAATGGTTACATCGACAGCTCAGTGCAAAAGGGAGGCTTATCTGGAATGCCGGGGTGTCTAGAACACACGGGAGTGGTGACCCAGCTCATCAGAGAAGCCAGGGAAAACAAGGGTGACCTGACAGTGCTCTGGCTTGACCTGGCCAACGCCTACGGCTCCATCCCGCACAAGCTGATCCAGACAGTCATGGCCAAGCATCATGTGCCGGGCCAAGTGGCAGATCTCATCCTGGACCATTACAACCAGTTCAGCATGAGAGTCTCATCAGGGTCAGTAACATCAGAGTGGCACAGACTAGAGGTTGGGATCATCACAGGCTGTACCATCTCTGTGATTCTTTTTGCCTTGGCGATGAACATGATTGTCAAGTCTGCTGAGCCAGAGTGCCGGGGCCCTCAGAACAAGTCAGGAATACGCCAACCACCAATCAGAGCCTTCATGGACGACCTGACTGTCACCACTGAGTCAGTGCCAGGAAGCAGGTGGATCCTGCAGGGGTTGGAAAAACTGATTGGATGGGCAAGGATGAGGTTTAAGCCAGGAAAATCAAGGTCACTGGTGCTGAAGAAGGGCAAAGTCATGGACAGGTTCCGCTTCAGCATCGAAGGGTCACCAATCCCAACTGTCTCCGAAAAGCCAGTGAAGAGTCTTGGCAAGGTGTTTAACAGCAGCCTGAAGGATACAGCATCTGTCCAGGCAACCTGTCAGGAGCTGGAGAGCTGGTTGAGAGCAGTGGACCAGTCGGGGCTTCCCGCAAGTTCAAGGCATGGATTTACGAGCATGGTATCCTGCCAAGGATACTCTGGCCACTGCTTGTCTACGAAGTCCCAATATCCATCGTAGAGAGATTGGAGAGGAAAGTCAGCAGCTTTCTCAGAAGGTGGCTGGGACTGCCCAGGAGCCTTAGCAGCATCGCCCTTTACGGAAATAACACCAAGCTCCAGCTGCCCCTGAAGTCCCTGGAGGAGGAGTTCAAGGTGACTCGGGCCAGAGAGGTGATGATGTACGGGGACTCCAGCGACCCCAAGGTGGCTCAAGCAGGGGTGGAGGTGAAAACTGGGAGGAAGTGGAGAGCCGGCGAAGCCGTGCTGCAAGCAGAGTCCCGGATACGCCATAGAGTCCTGGTGGGAGCAGTGATTCGGGGAAGAGCAGGCCTGGGAATCTTCCCATCTCCCCAGTTTGACAAGGCCAAGGGGAAGGAGAGGCGCAGGCTGGTCCAGGAGGAAGTGAGGGCAGTGGTGGAGGAGGAGAGGTGTACCAGAGCAGTTGGATTGAGGCAGCAGGGAGCCTGGACAAGGTGGGAGCAGGCCATGGACCGAAAAGTCACATGGACTGAGCTCTGGCAGGCTGAACCACAGTGCATCAAGTTCCTGGTCCAGGCAGTGTATGATGTCCTTCCCAGCCCATCGAATCTCTTCATCTGGGGCAAAGCGGAATCTCCAGACTGCCCGCAATGCTCAGGCAAGGGGACGTTGGAACACATCCTGAGCTGTTGCCCAAAGTCTCTTGGGCAGGGCCGGTACACATGGCGTCACGACCAGGTTCTCAAACTCATTGCAGAAGCCATCAGCATGGGAATCAGCAGCTGCAGACAAGAACGCCCCACCACCCAGATGATCACCTTCGTGAAGGCCAGAGTGCAGCTGCCAAGAACCACAGCAGCCAGGAATCAGTCAGGAATCCTGGCGACTGCGCAGGACTGGCAGCTTTCCGTAGACCTGGTGAAACTGCTGAAGTTCCCACAGCACATTGCCACGACCACCCTGAGGCCAGATATCCTCCTGGTCTCAGAGGCGACCAAAAACATCGTCTTGTTGGAACTGACAGTGCCGTGGGAGGACCGTCTGGAGGTGGCCCACGAGAGGAAGATGGCCAAGTATGAAGAGCTGGTCATGGACTGCCGTAAGCAGGGCTGGAAGGCAAGGTGTATGCCCATCGAGGTTGGCTGCAGAGGTTTTGCAGGGCAATCGCTCTACAAAGCCTTGAATGCACTGGGCATCAACGGAGTGGCAAGGAGATGGGCCAATAAGAACACCACAGAGGCAGCGGAGAAGGCACCAAGATGGCTCTGGATCAGGATAGGAGGTCCATGGGGAGGAGCGAATGCCTTCTGAACACAAGTCGTGGTCTGATCAACCACGGCTGGGTCGCCTGGGTGAGGGTGTCTGATGTTGAAAGACCCGAAACACCCAATGACCCTGATGATGTGTTCAGGAGCATCTATCGATGTATTTGTATCAATCACTGTGCTGGTGAAACCAGTGGCGACCAGGAATAGACTGGTTGACAACCAAGAATAGGTTGGTGACGACTGGAGAGACAATGGACAGCTCAGAAAGACGGCAACCGGGGCGGGGCGGGTTGGCAGCCCAAACCGCATCCTCTGAGAGGAGGAGACCCAAATCACGCTACAGAAAAACACATGGAAAAATACCCCCAGAGGTGCCCGAGAGGGGGGGGAGGATGAGCACCTCAATTGGACGGATCAAAGGTTAATGACTAATGGCAACGGACAACCGACTATGAGTATCAAATGCAGATGTTGTAAGGTTTGCAAGAACAGCCGAGGCCTGAAGAATCACCAGACCCGGATGAAGTGTTTGGAGGGACAGGGAGTGTCACAACACACAAGTATTTTACCTGGTGAGCCGCAGGAGGAGCCGGGCCCGGAATCACCCCATAGAACCCGAAGCCTCCAAGTGGCGCAACTAGTCCCTCGGAACAGTTCTCCGGAGAAGGTTCGAGTCAGATGGCCTCAGGTCTGCAAGACGGCAGTCTGGCATCAGTTCGACGAGGACGTCGACAAGGTGCTAGAAGCAACTGTGAAGGGAGATGTGGTCCGAAGGTTGAGGACGATGACGACAATCATCAGCAGCCTAGCTGTGGAAAGGTTTGGAGAAGTGGAGAAGAAGCCGGCCAGAACACCTTTCACCATGAACCAATGAGTAACGAAGATCCACAAGATCCGGCAGGAGCTGAAGTCACTCAAGAAGCAGTATAAAGAGGCCAGGGAAGAGCAGCGCTGCTTGGCTGAGCTGCGAACCATCCTGAGGAAGAAGCTGATGACCCTCCGTAGAGCTGAGTGGCACCGAAGACGCCGGAAGGAAAGAGCCAGGAAGCGAGCATCCTTCATAGCCAACCCCTTCGGCTTCACCAAACAACTACTCGGGCAGAAGCGCAGTGGGAGTTTGGCTTGCTCTAAGGAGGAGATCGACCGGCACATCCAGACGACCTACAGTGACCCCATCAGGCAGCAGGAGCTGGGCCAGTGCAACATCCTGATAAAACCACCTCCACCCATCAAGGAGTTTGATAGTAGAGAGCCACTCCTGAAAGAGGTCCAGGATGTTGTGAAGAGAGCAAGAGCTGGCTCAGCCCCTGACCCGAGCGCAGTCCCCTACAGGGTCTACAAGAACTGCCCCTTGTTACTGAAATGGCTGTGGAAGATCCTGAAAGTCATCTGGAGGAGAGGAAAAGTGGAGCAGCAGTGGATCCCAAAGGAGGAAGATTCCAAGACGATCGATCAGTTCAGAATCATCTCCTTGCTAAGTGTTGAAGGCAAAATTTTCTTCAGCATAGTGGCGAGGCGGCTGACCAACTTCCTCTCCAGCAATGGTTACATCGACAGCTCAGTGCAAAAGGGAGGCTTATCTGGAATGCCGGGGTGTCTAGAACACACGGGAGTGGTGACCCAGCTCATCAGAGAAGCCAGGGAAAACAAGGGTGACCTGACAGTGCTCTGGCTTGACCTGGCCAACGCCTACGGCTCCATCCCGCACAAGCTGATCCAGACAGTCATGGCCAAGCATCATGTGCCGGGCCAAGTGGCAGATCTCATCCTGGACCATTACAACCAGTTCAGCATGAGAGTCTCATCAGGGTCAGTAACATCAGAGTGGCACAGACTAGAGGTTGGGATCATCACAGGCTGTACCATCTCTGTGATTCTTTTTGCCTTGGCGATGAACATGATTGTCAAGTCTGCTGAGCCAGAGTGCCGGGGCCCTCAGAACAAGTCAGGAATACGCCAACCACCAATCAGAGCCTTCATGGACGACCTGACTGTCACCACTGAGTCAGTGCCAGGAAGCAGGTGGATCCTGCAGGGGTTGGAAAAACTGATTGGATGGGCAAGGATGAGGTTTAAGCCAGGAAAATCAAGGTCACTGGTGCTGAAGAAGGGCAAAGTCATGGACAGGTTCCGCTTCAGCATCGAAGGGTCACCAATCCCAACTGTCTCCGAAAAGCCAGTGAAGAGTCTTGGCAAGGTGTTTAACAGCAGCCTGAAGGATACAGCATCTGTCCAGGCAACCTGTCAGGAGCTGGAGAGCTGGTTGAGAGCAGTGGACCAGTCGGGGCTTCCCGCAAGTTCAAGGCATGGATTTACGAGCATGGTATCCTGCCAAGGATACTCTGGCCACTGCTTGTCTACGAAGTCCCAATATCCATCGTAGAGAGATTGGAGAGGAAAGTCAGCAGCTTTCTCAGAAGGTGGCTGGGACTGCCCAGGAGCCTTAGCAGCATCGCCCTTTACGGAAATAACACCAAGCTCCAGCTGCCCCTGAAGTCCCTGGAGGAGGAGTTCAAGGTGACTCGGGCCAGAGAGGTGATGATGTACGGGGACTCCAGCGACCCCAAGGTGGCTCAAGCAGGGGTGGAGGTGAAAACTGGGAGGAAGTGGAGAGCCGGCGAAGCCGTGCTGCAAGCAGAGTCCCGGATACGCCATAGAGTCCTGGTGGGAGCAGTGATTCGGGGAAGAGCAGGCCTGGGAATCTTCCCATCTCCCCAGTTTGACAAGGCCAAGGGGAAGGAGAGGCGCAGGCTGGTCCAGGAGGAAGTGAGGGCAGTGGTGGAGGAGGAGAGGTGTACCAGAGCAGTTGGATTGAGGCAGCAGGGAGCCTGGACAAGGTGGGAGCAGGCCATGGACCGAAAAGTCACATGGACTGAGCTCTGGCAGGCTGAACCACAGTGCATCAAGTTCCTGGTCCAGGCAGTGTATGATGTCCTGCCCAGCCCATCGAACCTCTTCATCTGGGGCAAAGCGGAATCTCCAGACTGCCCGCAATGCTCAGGCAAGGGGACGTTGGAACACATCCTGAGCTGTTGCCCAAAGTCTCTTGGGCAGGGCCGGTACACATGGCATCACGACCAGGTTCTCAAACTCATTGCAGAAGCCATCAGCATGGGAATCAGCAGCTGCAGACGAGAACGCCCCACCGCCCAGATGATCACCTTCGTGAAGGCCAGAGTGCAGCTGCCAAGAACCACAGCAGCCAGGAATCAGTCAGGAATCCTGGCGACTGCGCAGGACTGGCAGCTTTCCGTAGACCTGGTGAAACTGCTGAAGTTCCCACAGCACATTGCCACGACCGCCCTGAGGCCAGATATCCTCCTGGTCTCAGAGGCGACCAAAAACATCGTCTTGTTGGAACTGACAGTGCCGTGGGAGGACCGTCTGGAGGTGGCCCACGAGAGGAAGATGGCCAAGTATGAAGAGCTGGTCATGGACTGCCGTAAGCAGGGCTGGAAGGCAAGGTGTATGCCCATCGAGGTTGGCTGCAGAGGTTTTGCAGGGCAATCGCTCTACAAAGCCTTGAATGCACTGGGCATCAACGGAGTGGCAAGGAGAAGGGCCATCAAGAACACCACAGAGGCAGCGGAGAAGGCACCAAGATGGCTCTGGATCAGGATAGGAGGTCCATGGGGAGGAGCGAATGCCACCTGAACACAAGTCGTGGTCTGATCAACCACGGCTGGGTCGCCTGGGTGAGGGTGTCCGATGTTGAAAGACCCGAAACACCCAATGACCCTAGGTTACATCACTGATGATGTGTTCAGGAGCATCTATCGATGTATTTGTATCAATCATGTTGTCCACTGAATGCAGACAAACTCAACTTTCTCCACAAACTCGCTGTAAATCTTCAATACACAATGGTCACATCACAGTGGTCATATATAGCTTCAGAATAGGTAACAGGGAGGAAACTATGGTGTAAATTAACTTTATTTATGAATCTTGATATTTGTTCTCTCTGGAAAAAACAAAGACTGGCTTATCTGCTCAAGTTATGCAGCGTAGGTTCACAAGGTTAATTCCCGGGATGGCGGGACTATCATATGCTGAGATAACATAGGGGCAAAGAGGTCCTTCTGCAGTTGTACAGGGACCTAGAAAAACTTGTCCATGCATTTATCTTCAGTAGACTTGACTACTGTAATGCGGTACCCCATTAGTCACTGCCTGCCATTCTGAAAGGGACCCTTTAATCCCTACTCTTTGTTTAATGTCTGCTAACCAATTTTCTAGCCATGTCAGCACCCTGCCCCCAATACCATGTGCCTCTGAGGTCGTCTGGGGGCAGGTCTGCTTTCTGTCCCCAGAGTCACAACTAAACATGGAGAAGCAGCGTTTAGTTTTTATGCACCACATATATGGAACAAACTTCCAGAAAAATGCAGGTCAGCTCCAACTCCCAGTTCTTTTAAATCAGGGCTGAAGATTTTACAATACAATACAATACAATACAATTTATTTGTCATTTGAACCCCAATGAGGTTCAAACGAAATGTTGTTTCTGCAGTCATACACACAAGAAAGAACCAAGACATAACACAATTTACACAAACATCCATCACAGCGCATCTCCTCCTCGCTGTGATGGAAGGCAAAGACTTATCTCTCCCCTGCACTCCCCATTCCCCTCCCGATGTCAGAGTCAAAGCCCCCGGCGGGCGATGGTAATTGTCCCGTGGCCATTAACGCTGCGCCGGGTGATGCAAGGCCGCGCTCCGGGTCTTGGTGTTGGAGCCCCCGGCGGGCGCTAGCAAAGTCCCACAGCCATTCCAAGCCGCGCCGGGCGATGATGTAAGGCCCCGCTCCAGGTACTCTTCAACCCCGCAACTCGGGCGGGTGAAGTCGCCGTTGCAGAAGCCCCGAAAGGCGGTCTCCCAGCAGGGACCCGCGGGCTCCCGGTGTCACTGTCCACCAGACCTGCGGTAAGCCTCCGAATCTCCGGGGTCAGGTCGCAGCCGAGCGCCACCACAGCTCCTCCCGCTTCGAACTCGGCCAGCTCCACGATGGTGAGTAGGTCCACAGCTCCGCGACTGGAGCCCCAGGTCGTTCCTGCTGGAGGTCGCTCCACGGTGCTAGGCCCCAACGACAACGGAGACCCGACAGAGAAAAGGTCGGGTTCTCCGTGCAGGGGATAGATTTTAAAAGTTTTCCCCACCCCCGGCCCTCCACACACATACCCACAGACATACACATACATAAAAAAAATAATAAAAACTACATTCAAACGAGACAAAAAATAATAAAAAGACAGACGGACTGCAGAGGCCGCTGCGACACGAGTCGCGCCGCCCACCGGCACCGCCCACGTTTCTGTTTGACGCTGCTTTTAATTAAATTAAATGACTTCATTTCTTGCACTGCACTGTAACTTTTATTCTTGTATTTTATACTTGTCTTATTCTATATTAGCTTGTTTTATTGTCTATTCTTTTTAATGTTTGTTTTTAATTGCTTTTGATTGCTTTTTAATGCTTTGTGTAATACACGTTGAATTGCCTTGTTGCTGAAATGTGCTATATAAATAAACTTGCTTGCTTGCTTGCTTGCTACCTCTAACACAACCGTAACAGTAAGGGAAGATCAGTCAAAAGGTTAAACATATGGATTTCACTTCCAAACTAGATTATTGGCATACTATTTATGGTTGAGATCCCACTATTGGCAAGCAAGTGGCTATTTCAGATTCAAGACAAGGCACAATAAGATAGAGATCAAAGCCCAAGCCTGAGGTCAGGGAGGTAAATATACGTTATTGCATTGCTTTAATATCCTAATTAGATAAGTTTAAATATATCATCCCACTTAAAATGTATGTCAAGAGTAAACTGAACATTTAAAATTGATAATAAAATGTAACAGTATCTGCAGTTCCTTTTTATTATATAGACATAGACAATATATGATGTAAAAGCTAACAATTCATCTTGTTATTCAGAGTGAGAAGGATGGTCTTTGTTCCTGGATAACAAATCTGCATCTGGAAACAATGATAGGATTTAGAAAGTTTTATGTTTCCAAAGGAGAAATTATTAACCTAATTAAGATCTTAGACTTTAGTTATTTAGGACTAGATTGCAGTTGGTTTGAACTCTATGAATTTATTGGATAACTATAGAGTATTTCCAGAAACAAATGAACAACTTTATGAACTGCCAACACTCATCGCTCAATACTTGTAGCAATACATCACTCACTTGATAAAAGTTATGTTGAGAACCAACATGTTGTCCTGCTTCATGTAATGAATACAAAGATCATGGAACCATTCTTATTTCATATATTGTTGCAATGACAAATTTGATCTACAATAGAGAACTCTTCTAAGAATCCATCATGTGGAGACAATGCCTTGGTCCTGGCATCAAGTCATCTCTTTCTTTCTGTGTACATTGGTGCATGTCCAATAGGATTGAAACAAATTAATAAAAGGTTAACATTGTGAGAAAATTGTACAATCTATGCCTTTCCATTTTGTGGTTGGAAATTTAAAGATTGATGAAGCATCACATGCCAGAAAGTGCTTTGACCTTGGAGCTAAGGTAGTATCTCCCAATCATTTTTGGGGAAAAGGATTACCTATGGAGGTTCAGCAGATTTCATAAAAGAGCCAAGACACAAGAAAGGTGTTAGATAATTGCATTGTTTGGTGGAATTATTGACTTTCTTCAGTTATTTATCCCTGTAAATGTTCATAAATCATACAAATATTCATTTTGAATTCTCCCCGCCAGTGACATCCTTTTTTAAAAAATTTGAAGTAAAACTGTGATAACTTGTCCTCCAGAAATATTATCCGACCCACTGAGTTACTCTTGCACTTTGTGTTTTGCTCAAGATTCCAGCATCTGCAGTTCCTTGTTTCTCTATAACTATTCCTTTCTCTAGAATAAGTATAAAAGATTCAAACAAGCTGAGAATAACAATATTTGTATCTGGGGTTACAGTCAGAGATACATATAATGACTAGTTTATTGACATATCCACCAGGGTGCAATGAAATTTATTTTTCATATGAAGCTCATAGAGTAAACAGCATAGAGATAGTAATGATAAATACAACAATAAATACATCAACAAGAGCTAAATAGGAGAATGGTGAAAAGATTGTTTTGCAAAAACCAAGTAGCGCAAAGCTATATCAAACCACAATAATGGATTAACCAATAGGGTAGATTTAAGAGTTAACAGCACTTGTCAGCACCTCCACGAAAGTGGTGTGAAAAAAGTGATTGGTTTAGGATTTGGAAAAATGTTGTCTGAACTCTCTGATCACCCGAGTTTTCAAGCTCCTGTATCTTCTCTCAGAAGGTAGAAGAGAAAAGGGAATAGACTGGACAGCAGGCATCCTTCCTGATCCATTCAGTTTAGTTTATTGTCATGTGTACAGTGAAAGGTGAAAGGTACAGTGAAAAGCTTTTGTTGCAATGCACCATGAAGATGTGTTGGATGGAAGCCTGTGATGTACTGAGCCATATTCACCACTCTGCGCGGGTTCAGACATTCAAAAGCTGAGCAGTTATCATACAGAATACCTTCAATAGCACGTCTGTAGAGGTTTGAGAGAATCCTCAAGGACATGACAAATCATCTCAGATACACGGAAGTGCTTTTTTGATCACTGTCTGTGAAGGGACTAGGTTAGGTTGCTGGGGAAATGGATGCATTGGAACCTGAAGGTGTCAACCATCTTTTCTGTCCACTTGATGTTGAGGGATAATTGGTGTCCTAACACCATGACAGAAGACACAGAGTGCTGGAGTAATTCTGCAGGTCAGGTAGCATCTCTGGAGAACATGGATAGGTGACACTTTAGGTCAGGACCCTTCGTCAGACTTATTATGGGGTAGGGAGGGAAGAAGGCTGGAAGGGAGCAGGGGTAGGACAAAGCCTGGCAGATGATGGGTTGATACAGGTACGGAGGGGGGTTTGATAGGCAGATGATGGACAAAGGCCAAAGATGAAAAGACAGGTGTGAGACAAAAGGTTTGAAGAGTTGGAAATTGTGAAGCTAAAGAGGAAAGTAGGTGGAAGGGGAGGGGAGAAATAGATGCAAGTCCAGGTTGGGCACAGTGGAGAAGTAGGGATTGGAGTTGGAAGAAGGGAGAGGAAAGTAAGGTTTTGCCTTGCCTAAGATTGGAGAATTCAATGTTCATACCATTGGGATGTAAACTAGCAGAAAATGAGGTGCCGTTCCCCCAGTTTGCATGTGGCCTCACTCTGGCAATGGAGGAGGCTCAGGGTAGAAAGGTCTGTATGGAATGGGAAGAGGAGTTAAAATGGTTAGCAAACGGGAGATTCAGTAGGCCTTGGTGGACCAAGCGCGTGTTTTGCGAAATGGTTGCCGAGTCTACGTTTGGTCTCGCCAATATACAGGAGGTCAAATTAGGAACACCAAATGCAGTAGATGAGGTTAGAGGAGGTGCACATGAACCTCTCACTGGAAGGACTGCTGGGATCCCTGGATGAAGGTGAAGGAGGAGGTATAGGGACAGGTGTTACATCTCTTGCAGTTGCACGGGAAAGTACCTCTATTGGGGTTGCAGGGGAAGCGCTGCTGAGTTACTCCAGCACTTTGTCTCTTCTTTTGTAAAGCAGCATCTGCAGTTCCTTGCATCTACCAGGACAGAAGGCTCTCGATCTCTTTTCTATACATCGTCTCATTGTTGTTGTAGATCAAAATGTATTTTCATAAAAACATATTGCATGATTTATAAATTGACAAATTAAAAAAAATTGAGTTTATCACTCAGTTAGCTGCTAACAGATGTGATGTAATTGATTTCCTGCATTTTAAAAAGATGAACAAGAATAACACGTTGGATAATTATTTCAGATCACAGCCTTAATAAACTAAAATGGCCTTAATTATATAGATATCATTATATCTAAATAATGCTTTTTTTTAGAAAGATTTATTATGAGAGATTCCTATTTTCTTACAGTCAACTTGGATTTATTTTTCACATTGACAGTTTGTTCCTGTTTTTCATTTACCAAACATGGAAGAACATGTTATAGACTGGCAGCAGTAAATTAGATAAATTGATTAAAAAAATACTGCTAACTTTGATTTGTTTTGCCTTAAATATGTGTTGTGATGCTGGGTTTAGTTCAGGAAGCTCCCTGTCTAGCATATGTGTTATATCCATTGTCTGCATCTTCAAAAGAGGTGTGAATATTTTTAGAATATTTGCATTTCTGCTTCCTTGAAAAAAAAAGCCAGCAATTTCCTTTCAGGACCAAAAGTTCATGTTTTGCTGAAGCAGCAATATTCTTTGACAACAGGTTTTAAAAAAAGGCACAAATTAGAATACAGTTATATAACACATTGCAACATGCAAATACAAATAAATAGTCTTACTCTACTGAAAATAGATCAGCTATTTTTCTGTTTAAATTATGGTTTCCATGGCAATACCTTGCACCTCATGACTAGCACAAGGACATACTTATTCAGTGGTCTGCTTCTGTCACTAATTACACTATTTTGTTTCTTTGGCAGAATATTCACCTCTACTTTTATGCCTCTGCCTCTGCTCAATGCACATTGTGTTTTTGTCTTTTAGGCTTCGATTCTCCACAATTTATATCTCATCTAGACTTTTGAGGTTTTCATTCTCAAGCAGACTAAAATCCACATCTCCAACACCCTTTCTTGTCAGCTTCCACTGTGTCCCCATATCAAAGAATTAACTTTCAGATAAGGTCTGAACTTCTAAATCCCTTTGATTCTTTCTCCAAGTGTCTGTGATTTCCAGATGTATATTTGCCTACGTGATTTATATACGCTCAGCAATAAATTTTACACTTCCAACAATGATCTCTTTCACCACACCATAACCAGAAGCTGCTCCTTCAATCTCAACAGTTTACATCGAGGCACCCACTTCCAAATGTCTGAAGAAGGGTCTCAACCCGAAACATCACCTATTCCTTTTCTTCAGAGATGCTCCCTGACCCACTGAGTTACTCCAGCCTTTTGTTTCTATCTTTGGTTTAAACTAGCATTTGTAGTTCCTTCCCACACACCAAACTTTATTCTTCAGCACTCCTCCTTCATACTTTCACGAAGGTATCCAAATACTTATATCTCCAATCAAGCTGCTTTACTCTCTCCATCTCACTGTTCCCTCTCCTTTCATCTCTGTGACCACCCTCTGTTCGTTATTGTAAATTGCTTTGTACTCTCCACAGAGAAGTGTGATGTTTGGTGGACTGTGTGGGGTGGGAGGACCCGTTGCTCCTCCCGTGCAGCAGGTGGTGCTGCACAGGACAAAGGGAGATGTTGTGAACACAGTTCTCTCCTGCCTGTGTGTGTGCAGCCATTTTCAGTTGTCCTGCTGCCAGCAATGGGGAAAGCATTAAAGACTTCTGTTGTAAATTGAAGACTTTCAAGTTTTTGTGCAGACCTTAGAAAACGAACACGAAAGTGGTGTCAGAAGTAGGATACTTCGGTTTGCGTCCAGACCCAGATAAGAGCCTATTTTTTTAGTTCTGTAGTGTACTCAAACTAATATGTCTCGGCAATTCGATCATTCCGATCCCGAGCGAGTAAGGTGGTCGTCGTATTTAATGCAAACTGAGTTTTATTTTGAAAGTATGGCAATTACGACTGACCAGAGGAAGAAGGCTCTCTTGTGTTCATCATTGTCTCCAGAAACCTTTGCACTGCTTTAAAATTTACTTACAGAAGAAGTAACTGAAGCCTCATATGCTGAAATCACAACAGCTTTGCAGCTACACTTTGAAGAAAGTACAAATTTCCTCGCAGTTCGCCTTGATTTCCACAGGACGGTGCAACAGGAAGGGCAATCAATAACCGAATTTCTTGCCGAACTTCGCACCAGGGCAAAGGCATGTGATTTTAAAACTCAATGCTGCGAAAAGTGCCAAGACAATGCGTTGCGGGATAGACTGGTCATGGGCTGCAGGCACGCATTCATCCAGCAGGCGATTCTCAAGGAATCGGATGCCTCATTGAAGAATGTGCTGCAGTGTGCGAAGATGGCCGAGCTGCTGAGTAAAGAACTGCACAAAATGATCGGCGAAACAGCGTCGAAGCTCCCTCAGGAGGTGCATACAGTTTGTCAGACTCGTCCGCAACACCAGAAACCAATTGATCGACCCAGAGCAAATCCGGAGAAAGTGGGACAGTTTCAGAAGAGCCGTTCCCCTGTGGGAGGAGGATCGAAACCCTGCTACTGGTGCAGCTCGATTGCTCATCATCACCATTACTGCCCGTATATCAAGTCCGTTTGTTATGCCTGTTATCGAAAAGGTCATCTGCAGGCAGTGTGTCAATCTGTAGGAAAGCTGAGAAAGGGCAAGAAAGCACAAAACACAGTGGACCAAATCGCAGAGACCATTTCTATTGAAGTGCTCGATGTGTCTACGATCACCGACAAGATGGGGATTTCACTGCGGGTCTCGAATGTCGATCTACAGTTCCAGGTGGACACTGGTGCAGCTGTGTCGCTAGTGGGTCAGGACATCTGGGAGAGGATCGGATCCCCGAAACTGAAACCAGCCAACATCCGCCTTTTCGGATACGGAAGTCAGCCCATTCCCACGAAAGGCAAATACACTGTCGCCCTTTCCTGTAATGGTGTGAGACAGATGTTGCCGCTGATCGTCGTTGGTAAAGAAGGTACCTCCCTGTGCACCATCGACTGGATCTATGCTTTCAAGCTTAACATGAACGCCTTGATCTACGATGGATTAACAATGGCATTGTCATCTACCACGGATTGCAACATGGTCAGCAAGTGCGTGAACAACCTGCGAAAACAGGACGTCGAATGGCACTGGTCCAAAGAGTGTGACCATGCATTCACGAGGTTGAAGGAGATGCTCGCCCAGAAGACGCGTTTGGCCCACTATGATCCATCGAAGCCGAGCTCGCTGGTCGCCGATGCATCGCCGTATAGTCTAGGGGCTGTAATCTCACGAACGGCAAGGAAGAACCAATCGCGTTCGCATCCAAAACGCTGACGACCGCCGAGAAAAACTACAGCCGTGGAGAAAAAACAGCATACAGATAAAGCAAATACTGATATCTCTTCAAAGGAGAACACTGAGGAAAACTCTGTTGATTCTGAGCCTTTAGCAAGAATTGTGAAACGCAAAAAAAAAAGGCTGGAAAAAAAGAGTGAAGCGAGGTCCAGCTAAATGGAGACGTTCAAACTGGAAAGGGAGAATATGATGTTTGGTGGACTGTGTGGGGTGGGAGGACCCGTTGCTCCTCCCGTGCAGCAGGTGGCGCTGCACAGGACAAAGGGAGATGTTGTGTACATAGTTCTCTCCTGCCTGTGTGTGTGCAGCCATTTTGACTTGTCCTGCTGCCAGCAATGGGGAAAGCATTAAAGACTTCTGTTGTAAATTGAAGACTCTCAAGTTTTTGGTGCAGTCCTAGAAAACAAACACGAAAAGATTGATAGATTTACTTTTGGAATCTACAGCCATAAAAAGTTAAATTTATTCCGTGGAAGCCCATTATTGACATTAGCTGTAGCAATACCTAAAATCCATAGACAGATGTCAAATAATTCAGAAACGTAAGCGATTCTTTGAAATGGTGACAAAAGTTTGCCGATTACACTAGCATTGGTGGTATAGTGGACGGTAAAGTAGTTTGATCAAGACTACAACAGGATCAAGATCATTGGGCAGTCACGGTGGCACAGCAGTAGAGTTGCTGCCTTTCAGCTAATGCAGTGCCGGAGATCTGGGTTCGATCCCGACTATGGGTGCTGTCTGTACGGAGTTTATACGTTCTCCCTGTGACTTGCATGGGTTTTCTCCGAAATCTTCAGCTTCCTCCCACACTCCAAAGACATACAGGTAATTGGCTTGGTAAATGTAGGATAGTGTTAATGTGCGGGGATCACTGGTCAGCGTGGACCCGGTGGGCCAAAGGGCCTATTTCCGTGCTGTATCATCTCTAAGCTAAACTAAAAAAAATGCTGGGAATCCCTCTCTCCAGTTTTACTTTTCACAACCCTCTTCATTCCTAATCTGACATTTTTTTGTCTCGTTTGCAACGCTAGCCTTTATCGCTCACTCCCACCCAGTCGCTAATCACCCTGTCACCTGTATCCTCCTATCACTTGCTATGCTTGGTCCCACCCATCCCTCCTTCTTCCAGTTATCTCTCCGCTAGTTATTCAGTCTGAAGAACGGTCCCAGCACAAAATGCCATCTGTCCATTCTCTCCACTGATGCTGCCTGATCCATCGAGTTCCTCCAACAGTTTGTTTTTTGCTCAAGATTGCAACATCTGCAGTTTTTTGTGTTTACATGCTTCTTTGTTAGTTAACTACAGAATGGATCAAGTCCACTTATAACACCAAAATCACATCTAGAAACTTTAAATACTTACAAAAAATGTAAGAAGAAACAAATGATGTTCTAAGCAAAGGGTGTCAACCCAGCATACCAAAAACAATTAACTTCTCACAACCAATTTGAACTATTCATTGGAGCGAAAACGAATATATAGACATCACTGGACACTTTACATCACATCGTAAACCATACATCCAGTTCTTTATTTTAATTAAGCTCTTCAATTTTAATCATAGAATCTTAGGAGCAGATTGGCTAATGGTTTTTGCATCTGCTCTGGCATTCATCAAAGTCATGGTAATGATCCAAATTATGTACCCTGTTTTAAATTTCTCCCTATATCCTTTGATCCGTCTAGTGTTATGAAAAAAAAATCCTTCTTGAATGTATTCAGTGCTTTGGCTTCAATTAGTTTCTGTGGTGGCATTCATCTGTCTTTGGGAAAATAAATGTCTCCTCATTTCAGTCTTAAATAGCTCACCCTTTATCTTATAATAGCAGAATTTCTGGAGCTGAGTGTGTTCAAAAGCTCTATCCGACCTATGTTCATCAAAAACCAATGGTTGAAGCAGAGCAGAACAGAATCTATACATTGTCATAATGTATGACAATTAAACACTATTAGAGTCATAGAGTGATATGGTGTGGTAACTGGCCCTTCGGCCCAACATGCCCACACTGGCCAACATGTCCCACCTGCCCGCATTTGGTCCATATCCCGACAAACCTGTCAAACTGTTTCTTAAACGTTGGGATAGTTCCTGCCTCAACTACCCCCTCTGGCAGCTTGTTTCATACACCCACCACCTTTTGTGTGAAAATGTTACCCCTCAGATTTCTATTAAATCTTTTCCCCTTCACCTTAAACCTATGTCCACTGGTCCTCGATTCACCTACTCTGGGCAAGATCTACCCGATCTATTCCTCTCATGATTTTATACACCTCAATAAGATCACCCCTCATCCTCCTGCGCTCCAAGGAATAGTCTCAGCCTCCTCAACCTCTCCCTATAGCACAGACCCTCTAGCCCTGGCAACATCTTTGTATATCTTCTCTGTACCCTTTCCAGCTTGACAACATATTTCCTATAACATGGTGCCGAGAGCTGAACACGGTACTCGAAATACTTTATTCACTCTTAACTGTTGACATGAATGTTGGATTTTCAAGATTATCCTTTATGATGCTTGTCTCAGTCAATATCATTGCTAATATAACACAGGGAAATTAAATAAATTATTATATTCTTTGGGGATTATTTGGCATTGAGCAATAATATAAAAGTAGTCGGCAGACCATTTGAATGAGGCAACTGCAGATTATTGTCAATTAGATTCAATCCTGTAGAAAATTGAGGAGGGGAGCTTCACTGTGATGCCTGATTCAGTATTGGATGCATTCCCTTGGAGCTCTGTGCTAGTTAAAAGAGAAGGCAGTATAGTTTAAGAATACCAAAAAATGTCATTAAACAGACTTTGATGGAAAATAAAATCACTCAATCCTTTCTGTTTTCCAACTGGTAAGTTAAGATTGTGTCTAGATGTTTTACTAAATAAATGTTAGGAACAAAGAAAATTGAAATTGAATTGATTGAATTAAAAGATACTGTATCGAAACAGGCCCTTCGGCCAACTCAGTCCACACTGACCATTGTCACCCATTCAAACAATGTATATTATCCTACATTCGCATCCACTCCCTTCACACAAGGGGCAATTTACAGAGGCTAATAAACCTACACACCCGCACTTTTTTGAGTGTGAGAGGAAATCAGCACATTGGTGCAGCAGGTAGAACTGCTGCCTCACAGAGCCAGATAACCAGGTTCGATCTTGATCTTGGGTGCTGTCTGCGTGACGTTTGTATGTTCTCCCTGTGACCACGTGGGTTTCATCGGGATGCTCCGTTTCCTCCCACTTCACAAAGACGTGCAGGTTTGTAGGTTAATTGGCCTCTTTAAAATTTCCCTAATGTATAGGTGAGAAAGTGGGATAATATAGGACTAATGTGAACAGGTGATCAGTGGTCGGCGTGGACTCGGTGGGCCGAAGCGCCTGTTACCATGGTGAATCTCTAAAAACTAACCGTTAAAAAAAAATCCAGAGGAAACCCACACTCCCAGGAAGAACATGCAAACTCCACACAGACAACACCCAAGCTCAGGATCGAACCCAGGTCTCTGGCTCTGTGAGGTAGTAGCTCTACCAGTTGCGTCGCTGTGCCTGTCCCTGTGCTATTGTGTCACCCCCTGAAGTCTAACCTACCTGCTTTTGGTCAGAATATAAAGTGTAAAAGAAAAAAATAAAATGCAGAGTGCATTCTTTTAAAAATGAAACGTATGCAATTGATTGGAGATGCAACGATTCAATCATAACTCTGGAAAAAAAACTGTAGTGGTTTTTGTTTGTGTGTTCATTACAAAGTTACAGTGCAACAAAACTGGCTATTTGTCCAATATGTTTTATGGAAGCTGGCATAAAGGCTTTGTTCATCAACTGTGTTTATAACAGCACCAAAAATATCAGTGCAGCAAGCAGCCATATGCCAGCTGTAGCATTAACATTCAAGTCATTGAGCATGTTTTGTGGAAGCATTGTGAGTTAATTAGTCAAGGAAGTAAACTAACAACTGTAAAAACACTCCAGCAGAATGAATTCTGGGCAGTAAATTAGAAAATTAAATAAACAGTTTTACTGATGAAATTCATTTTGAATTTAAAGAAAAACTGCACAATAAAATTTCAGCAGGAAACATGTCAGTTGTGTTAAGTCTCACCTATGACAGTTCCACCATAACAACCACATATTACGTTGCTCTTCCACCTCAGCTTTACCGCCAAGCATTAATGTGCTGCAATCCAACAGTGTTTTGGGGTTGTCCCACTGTACGAGCTAATTCAAGAGTTCTCTCGAGTTTCCCCTGATTCGAACTCAGAGATTTACGGTAATAGTCGCTCGTAGGTACTCGGGGCTCTCGTGGACATTTTTCAAGATGTTGAAAAATCTTCATGAGACTTCACGAGCTTACCGCGTTTCCCGAGTACCTGCCGTTAGCGTTATGAGCTGCTAAGAGACGTCCCGAGCTCCGACGTACCCGCAACATACATTCCACGTGCTTACCACGAGTTTGATTTTTTTTTAAACTCGGGAGAGCTCTTGAATTAGCTCGTACAGTGGGACAGCCCCATAAGTCTCTGAATCCTTGTGATGCCACGATGTTGCTCTATTTTTATATATTCTCGGGATCTGTTGTAGTCATCTTATTTGAACTAAATTCATGAAGTCACAGCTCCAAGTAAGGTGGGACAAATTTGCAACCTACTTTACCCATCTGGAGATTGGAAAATCATGAGCTTTAAGTTAAAGGTTTACCAACTTGACAGAACCTACATAAGACAGAGCTATGTGTTACCGCTATTTTAGTATATACCAGTGTTGGAAATTCTCAGTTCTGTACATGTTGATATTGCAGCGTGGAAGGAAAATGACCACTCTGACCTTCATAAATTGTACAGATGAGCTCATACAAAATTTTGAAAATAATGCTGGAATGGGCATTGTCCTCAGAGAGTGGTGAATCTCGGGAACTCTCTGCCACAGAAGGTAGTTGAGGCCAGTTCATTGGCTATATTTAAGAGGGAGTTAGATGTGGCCCTTGAGGCTAAATGGATCAGGGGGTATGGAGAGAAGGCAGGTACAGGATACTGTTGGATGATCAGCCATGATCATATTGAATGGCGGTGCAGACTCGAAGGGCCGAATGGCCTACTACTGCACCTATTTTCTATGTTTCTATGTCCTATTCAATGCCATCATAATTTCACTATCCTGCCCCCCCCCCCCCCCCCCCCTCCTCCCTCTCTAGACATGCCTGTGAGTTGGCTGCTATGCGTCAGTGGATAGGGCAGAGATTGGGGTAAAAGGAGCCAATGAATAATATTGATATAATATCAAGGGGGGTGGTTAGTGTGTGTGTGTGCGCCGGGGGTGTAGATTAACCCTGGTTAATTCATGCCATTTATAACCTTCACCACACATGTTTATCAGTGATCCATAACAACACACACATGGTGAAATCAATCTTTATTCCATTAAGCAAACAGGAACATTCAAACAGAGTCTAAGCTGAATTAGACAGAATGGAAACACTGGGTGTAATAGCCCCTGTCAAGGACTCTTCCTCCTGGGTCTCCACCATGATTGCAGCAGTCAAGAAGAACAAAGACCAAATAAGGATTTGCATCAACCCTAAGGATTTAAACACTGCCATCAAACGGCCACACCACCTCATGCGGACGGCGGAAGAAGTCTCTACCAACCTGGGTAAAGCCACAGTTTTTTCTGTCCGAGATGCAAATAACTCATTTTGGCAAATGCCACTAGACCATGCATCCTCCAGGTTAACCACATACGCAATGCCATTCGGACACTACCGCTTTATACAAATGCCATTTGGCATTAATTCAGCCAGTGACGTTTACCAGCGTACTATGGAACAACTCTTTGATAGCTTCCCAGGTTACATAATTGTGGACGACATTCTGGTCACCGGGCGCATTTCACAAGAATATGACTCAAACCTGAAACAGGTCCTGGATCGTGCCAGGGAGGTAAATCTCAAACTCAACCTTCTCATGTGCAGGTTTTGGGTCGATGAAGTGACTTATGTGGCGATGTGGGCCACGTATTCACCAACAACAGACTTAGGCCAGACCCGTCTAAAACCATTGCCATCAACGAAATGCCAGCACCCACGGACGTGACGGCTCTACAACGATTCTTAGGCATGGTAAACTACCTGGGAAAATAGGTGCAGGACAGGCTAGATGCAGGAAGATTGTTCCCGATGTTGGGGAAGTCCAGAACAAGGGGTCACAGTTTAAGATTAAGGGGGAAATCTTTTAGGACTGAGATGAGAAAAACATTTTTCACACAGAGAGTGGTGAATCTCTGGAACTCTGCCACAGAAGGTAGTTGAGGTCAGCTCATTGGCTATATTTAAGAGGGGGTTAGATGTGGCCCTTGTGGCTAAAGGTATCAGGGGGTATGGAGAGAAGGCAGGTACAGGATACTGAGTTGGATGATCAGACATGATCATATTGAATGGTGGTGCAGGCTCGAAGGGCCGAATGGCCTACTCCTGCACCTATTTTCTATGTTTCTATCCCAAACTTCAACGAGCCGTCAGCCGGGCTGCGACAACTGACCCACAAGGATACACACTGGTCCTGGCACCAACACCAGCAGAGGGCATTTGAAACCCTCAAACAGCTAATGTCTTGCGCTCCAACTCTCGCATACTTTGATGCCAAGTTAACTGTCACCCTCACCTGTGATGCCTCCCAGTATCGACTGGGCACTGCTTGCTTACAAGATGACGGAAAGGGCTCCAGACCAGTTGCCTATGCTTCCCGCACCATGACCGACACTGAACAGCGCTGCGCTCAAATCGAAAAGGAGCTATTCGCACTTTCCTTCGGAGGCGTGGGTTCATCCCACTCCTGATACCATGTTTATCAGTGATCCATAACAACACACACATGGTGAAATCAATCTTAGAAACATAGAAACATAGAAAATAGGTGCAGGAGTAGGCCATTCGGCCCTTCGAGCCTGCACCGCCATTCAATATGATCATGGCTGATCATCCAACTCAGTATCCTGTACCTGCCTTCTCTCCATACCCCCTGATCCCTTTAGCCACAAGGGCCACATCTAACTCCCTCTTAAATATAGCCAATGAACTGGCCTCAACTACCTTCTGTGGCAGATAATTTATTCCATTAAGCAAACAGGAACTTTCAAACAGCCAGCTGCTCGAGTCTGGCTCCGCTGGCTTGTGAGCGAGAGAGAGCGAGAGAGAGAGAGAGAGAGAAAGTCTTTGTGTAGTACCGTAATACCATGTGAAGGGTGGCATGCACAAATGTGTGGTGAAGGTTATAAATGGCATGAATTAATAAGGGATAATCTACAGGGGGTAGTTAGTGTGTGTGTGTGGGGGGGGGGGGGGGGAGGGGGGGTGGTTTGTGTCTGTGTGACGCCGCAGCCCCCCACCCACCTCCCAATGGGTCCCACTTGGTCTAATATTTTATAAAAATAATATAATGAATATAAGTGTGAGTGGGTATTTTGAATGAGACTGCCGCAGAGGTCCGACTCCTGAACCAGCCTAATTAATGGGTGAGGGCAGTTCCTGTTGGTTCCCCCGTTTACTGAACCCCACTGACTGCCAGTGTGCATAGTGAGGGTCATGGCCATAGTAGGACTGGGGCAATGCCAGGCTGGGGGACAGACCTGCAAGGCATCTTCCAGTCGCTTTTATAGGAAAACGAATGAGACTGCCGGGTTTTACCGGCTCATGAACCCACCTAATTAAAGGGTCAGGACAGATCCTGTGGGTTCCCCCTTTTACTGAACCCCACTGACCACCAGTGTGCAGAGTGGGGGTCACGGTCATAGTGGGACTGGGGATGTGCCAGGCTGGGGGACAGACCTGTAAGAGTAAATAATCTTATTTCTGATGTAAATGTCACATCCTGATCAAGAATCGAATGCTCTGATTTTTATTCGATGAGTATTCATTTTAAGTTACAATGAGCCTATATTTATGTTAGAGACCCCCCCCCCCATGGTGCCATTGCAAATGAGGGCTATTACCTTTAACCTAAAATAACCCCAAAAGTGTGGCATTGTTTGTGTATCTGTATTTTGTCTGTGTATACCTGTCAAACGTGTATCTGTAGATGTGTGGATGTTTGTGTGGATGTGTGTGTGTGGATGGATGTGTGTGTGTGGATGGATGTGTGTGGGTGTGCATGTATGTGTGGATGTATGTATGGATGTATGTGTGGATGTACGTGTGGATGGGTGTGTGGATGTGTGGATGGATGGATGTGTGAATGTGTAGATGGATGTGTGTGTGTGTGGATGGGTGGATGGATGGATGTGTGGATGGACGTATGTGTGGATGGATGGATGGATGGATGTGTGTGTGGATGGATGGATGTGTGTGTGGATGAGTGGGTGGATGTGTGTGTGGATGGATTTATGTGTGTGTGGATGAATGTATGTGTGCATGTTTGGGTGGATGTATGTGTGGATGCGTGGGTGGATGTGTTGGTGGATATGTGGGTGGGTGGATGGGTGGACTGTTGCACTGTCATTCACCAGCACGCCATAATCATGTCATGGATGGGATGGCAAGTCACCAAATTTCGTTTGAACTTCATGTGAGGTTCAAATGACAAATAAATGGTATTATATTGTATTGTATAATCATGTCATTCACTTATTGTTTAAATAATTCGACACAATAAACAGTAAAACACTCCACATTAAAATACTTTATATAATCATTTATTTCCCCAATCTTTTGGTTTACATTCCATCTAATCTTCATCTGAATATTCTTCATCAGATTCCAAATCTATTGTAGTAAGAGAGTTTCTGCAGTCAACACACTTACATAAATCTGTACATGGCACACCATGCTGTTGACATGAGCATCTTCCGTTCCCTGTACTTGACTTCTCACAGCTTGTTTTCTTGCATGAACAATATGTTAATTCTAGCAAGGTGCTTGGGGCTGGAGGCAGATCAGCCCAGTCAATGTCCAATTCACTGCCTACAATTTTCCACCCATGTCCCTTTGGACTGGGAATTTGTGGAAACTGTTACAGACATTTTGAATGTACAGCAGCCTGGTAAAGGAATGAAAAATAAAATAAATCAATATCCTCAAATATATCTTTACATTGTTCAAAGTAACATATGACCATAAATACAAAGAATTGTAGTTTGAGTCCTATCATTACCTTTCTTCCTTCTAGACCTTGCTATAGCTCGATTTATTGTTGTAATGTTGCAGAAGTGACGATAGCACGCGGCATGGTAACCCGGGATACACTGCTGCCTCCTAATAATAGAAGATAAAATGTGTCACGGAGTATTTTACATCATTTCATGTTTATATTATGTAAGACAATATCAACATATCAATGGGGAAATATACATGTACGCATGTCCAGGTAGATGGGATGGCAAGTCAGCAAATGATCAAATCAGTGTTCATTATGTGGCATAGGGCCTACGGTACATGTCCACACAAAACACTTTTGTGTGTGAATGTGCATGGGGCTCTGAAGAGTGGAGGGGCAGAAGCTACAGAAAAGAAAATCTCATAGTACTTAAGTCTGCATGGACTTCACATAAAATGTCAACCTCTTTTTAATGTTAATGAGACTTATACTAATTTACTACCGTAGATAAATTAGTTTAAGTTCACATAGACCAATTGATTTCAACATAATATCCACCATTTCTGAGCATTTCTCCCTGCGATGGAAGCCATAAAGTGCAGTCAATCTTCCTCCCTTGTTCTCCCGTGGTCGGTGCCTGGAAACCTAACGCAGTCGTCGCTATGGATGGCATATGTACAGCCTCCTCCCCCCCCCACCCCCCCGCGGATCCAAACACACTCCGCGGCTCCGAGTTTCCGAATCGGCTGCTTCTTACCGGAGACCGCGGCTTCACTATGTTAAGTACATAGGCCCCGCGGTCGGAGCACTTTTTCTCGGTAAGTGAATGCAGGCAGATCCGAGATTAGATGTTAAAGAAGACTTATTAGACTTCAACAAGCTGGCATTAGTGACAGCTTTTAATTTAATTTGTTATGGATAGACATAGTATAGGCCCTCAACTTCAGCCTCCAGATCTAATTTTTCACATTATAAGAGGTTGAAATTGAATTAATTAAAGTCCATACAGATTAATTTTCATAAATTCAGACTTTAGATCTTACCTTTCAGTTCCAGTTGCTTCACAATGTTTTCCTGGTTTCACGACTTGTCTGTCCTCTTTGTGTTGCAGCACATTTGCTTTCAAGACTTTCTTCCACTTCTATCCACTTGGCTGCACATTATTCAGACTTCTTAATGTTTTTCTCACTAAATTCAATTACCTTGCTGTGAGTTGCCACAAGATGTATGCTACAGAACAACAAAGAACCTTCTTCGGAGTCTCTAGTAACACTGGCATCAGTAGAAGTACTCTCCGCCATGGTGTGTGCTCTCTGCCTAGCTAGCCTGAAGCAAAGCACATGATTGGCCAATTGGCATCCAACTCAATGTTAAAGGTGCTTTGATTGGTCAAAAACTATTCGAAAAATTTGAGATTTTTCTCATATTTTAAAACTATGTGTAGGTTTTGTTCTTGACGAGTTTCAGGTATGATTTATATAATATTTTTACACAATATGTTAAAAATTCAGGTAGTTCTGCGAGTTGGGTCACGAACTTGATCGAAAAAGTTCCTCGGCCCACAGCCTATCTCTATGACCAGTCTCTTCTCCCAAGACCATGTCCCCTAGTTTTCCATTTTTCAGCTTGCTTAAAAAGCTTCCCAGTATTTGCCTTGCTAATCTTTCCCATATCTTGCAAATTTCAAGGCAATCACCATTTACAATTATAGGACAACAAGCAACCTGATGAATCTATTGTGAACGACATCAAGGCAATGTTCTTCCTTAGGTTCAGAGACCAGAACTTCACAAGTATTCCAAATTTATCTAACAAGTGAACAACTGTAGTATTACTTCTTTACGCCTGTACGCTAAACCCTGTAAAGTGAAGGTCAATGTATAGAAACATAGAAAATAGGTGCAGGAATAGGCCATTCGTCCCTTCGAGCCTGCATCACTATTCAATATGATCATGGCTGATTATCCAACTCAGTATCCTGTACCTGCCTTCTCTCCATACCCCCTGATCCCTTTAGCCACAAGGGCCACATCTAACTCCCTCTTAAATATAGCCAATGAACTGGCTTCAACTACCTTCTGTGGCAGAGAATTCCACAGATTCACCACTCTGTGTGAAAAATGTTTTTCTCATCTCAGTCCTAAAAGATTTCCCCCTTATCATTTGCCTTCCTAATTGTTTGCTGCTCTGTGTGCTTATTTTCTGCACTTTATGAACGAGGACACCAACATCCCTTTACTAGTCATAAGACTAGTTTCACATCATTATAAAATTATAACACTCAGCTTTTTATCTTAAATATTAACAGAAATTGCCAATGCCTGAAGACCCAGTTCTGAAAACGATGGCACCACACAATTAAACTGGCAACCTGCAAATGCAACGTCTTTTCCAACCTCACTACTTTCTCTTCCTTCCATCCTCATCTTCATCTCTCACCAGGAAGTCCCACATCAGCTTGAGGTTATGTTATTTATTATTCATCATTTGCCTGAATAAGTGAAAATAAAAAATAATGGGTTTACTGTATGCAAAAATACAGTTTAATGCATCTACCAAAGGACCCCTTGAAACCGTAGGCACGTTTGCTGAGCTGCAGCATTGTAATGCCCAACTGGCAAAAAAAATAGTGTCCTATAGAATATGCCTTACACATGCAAATACACAATAGGGCTTTTTCTGTGCTTTCTCTGATGAGTTTTTGGAGAAATGTATTGGACAGAGGGTTGGGAATTGAAGGAGAACAGTAGAAAGGATTGAAAGATGATTATGTGAAGGAAGGTACTGCAGATGCTGGTTTAAACCAAAGATAGACACAAAAAATCTGGAGTAACTCAGCGGGACAGGCAGCATCTCAGAAATGGGTGACATTTCAGGTCGAGACCCTTCTTCAAACTCTTGTTGCATTATGTGAGTACTGTGGGGATACATGTGAGGTGGTAGAAGATCAGATCAATAGCAGATGGAGGGATGTAAGGTGTGGAGGACATCAAGCATTGGGGGAGATTCACAAGTATCTAGAGGGATTATCAGGGTGTGGGAGTCAAGTGGACTAAGGAGATGATTGACACCAGGAATATCATCAGATGGAGCAGTGTAGCATCATGTTTGTTAAAATGCTCGGGTAGTGTTGGGTCATTTTGCTGAAGGAATCCCAACCCACCATAACTGATGACTGCTTCCGTATTTTATGAGATTACGTTTGAGGATTCTATGTGCATGGCAAAATATGAAATGTGACAGTAAATGAGTATCAAACCATTTGGCATAATTGCAGAACCCAATTGATCTGCATGCTTTGTGCATCATTGATTGCAAGGGTCAACTTCAGATCTTTGCAAGTTGATATTGGCACAGAAGCATTTCGAAGGAAAGTTCTACTAAAAAATACATTAGGATTGTTTCTGTCTATCCAATAAAAGGACATATAATATCCTTCTGCACTATGTTGAGGGTTCTTGGTTTAATGTCCAGTACAAAGGTTACCACCAATAACAAAGTCAAGACGATTCCATAACTACAGTCATGGTCAATGTCTAAACCATGGTGCCACAAATTCCTCCAAATTCATGCATTTATCAATCATCTAATTTTGGAATCAAGAGACTCGGAATACTACCACAAAGGATATTTCAGTACCGTGTGTATATTTAGGTTTGTGTCCGATGTACCACCTACACATACGCATCATTTCATATTGTGGTTTGATGAAATACTCATGTGATTATTCTTTGAATGCTATCAAGATGAGGAATTAATGTGAGTCATTTCATAAGTGAGCCATGCGGATACTACTGGTGCCGAATTGTCACTGACGACTAGCTAATGTCTTCTTGTATACATTTCTTAATCTTTTCTGACCATTTTAGATCATCAGTTTCATAATCAGAATCAACAATATTTAAAATTTTGAAGCAAGCAGACGGAGGTAGAATTGTACAGCAAACCGAAAAGCAACTTACAAAAGACAATATAGCTCGCTGCTTTAAGGGCCTGTCCCACTTGGGAGTCATTTGCGCGTCACGTAGATGACGCGTGAAGATTTTGTATATCCCAAAATCCTGGTGCGACGCGCGCGACTGCGCGTCACTGCCTACGTCACCACGCACCATGCGCGCATAATGCGCACCATGCGCGCGTAATGCGCAACATGCACGCAACACGTGTGCATCACAACGCGGAAATGATGTCACGTAAATGACGCGCAAATGACACCCAAGTAGGACAGGCCCTTTAGATTGCGAGCATTCACCAGAATAGAGGAATGCCAAGAATTGGACAAGGTGCATTTACCCAAATGCTCCACAAGTGGTACAACTTCACTAGATAATTTCAGATAAGAAAGGCTGATCAACCTATCTAAAGCTCTCCTGACTGAGACATCTGCAGTCCGACCCACCTTCCCCCAGCTTAAAATCGAATCGTTTTCTAAATAATTCCAGGAATCTCACCTCCACCACTCTGTAGAAAAGACTTTTCCCAGACTTAATCTGTTTAGCCAGAAGATAAATAGTCTTATATCATTTCTAATCTTTATACTACACTAATTTTAACTGATATTTCTTCACTGCAACAACCGAAACGATGGATGGTACACTCAACCTTTCACAATGGACTAACTCAACAAAGCCCTGAAAGTGATGAAACAACAAGGCAGCTGGCTTAGACAACATCGGAACTGAGATGCTGCAACATCTGGGTCGCAGAGCATGAGAATGGCTGCTGGTGATGTTTAACATCTGCATAGCAACCAACTCCATTCCACGAGTCTGGCGGAAATCGAAGGTTGTTGCTTTACCAAGACCAGGCAAAGATGCCAATCTTTCCAGCAGCTACTGGCCTATATCCTTGCTGTGCCACCCATATAAACTGATGGAGAGATGCATACTGAACCGCATCACGCTGGATGTAGATGACGTTTTGATACCTGAACAGACTGGATTCTGCCACGGAAAGTCAACAACAGGACAACTGCTAAACCTCACTCAGAACATTGAAGATGGCTTTGAGGGGAAGCTGATCACAGGTGCAGAATTTGTAGACTTGTCCACAGCATATGACACTAAATCGCCTGAAAGCCAAACTCCAACAAACACTACAGTACTCTCATCTTGTCATGTTCATCATGACAATGATGGAGAACCGCTGCTTCTTCGTATGCCTGAATGGTCCGAACAGCCTTTGGAGACGCCAAAAGAATGGTCTACCACAGGTCGTGTCCTTGCCCCAACGTTCAATACATACACCTATGCCCAACCCATCACCCCAAAAACTAGGTCGTTTCTGTATGCCGATGACTAATGCATCGCACTGCAACCCTCAGACTTCAGCCAGATTGAGACCGTACTAGAGGCTGCTCCGCAGAATATGACAACATACTACGAACAGAACTCCCTGCGACCATACCCAACAAAAACGCAAAGCGCACCTTTCCACCTCCGGAACCGGGATGCAAAACGTCAACTGCAGGTGCGATGGAATGATGTCCTGTTGGAACACTGCAAAGCCCCAAAGTACCTCAATCACACGTCATCATATCACCAACATGTTGAGAAAACCAAGGCAAAGGTCAACGCCCGGAAGAATGTCTTCGAAAAATTGGCCAACAGCTCATTTGGAAATGATTCAACAACAATCCAAACTGCAGCCCTGGAGCTCTGTTTCTCAGTGGCCGAATATGCAAGCCACGTCTGGAGCCGCTCTAAACATGCACGCAAGGTGGACTTTGCATTGAACACTGCCTGCAGGAAAACCACAGGATGCCTGAAGCCGACAGGTTGAACATCTGTACCAGCTGGCTGGCATCTCGAAGAAATGATTGGGCAGCTGCAGTAGAACGCTTCACTGTGGACACAGACCCCCGTCACCCCTTGCACAATCACCAACATGGCAAGAAACGATTGAAGAGTCGGAACAGCTTCATGGAACTAGAGCCAACCGTGCCAGGCACCAAAACCAAACGACAGATGGCACCAGGACACCACCTGCCTTATACTACCTGTAAGGTCCTAAACCACCCACGCGCTGGAGTGGGACATTGCAGACTCAACCTGAATAAGTGGAGCCTCTCGGACTCTGACAAGTGCAACTGTGGAGGGGTACAGACCTATTGACTTGCTGCGGAGAGGCATGCACTGCGGACAATCTCCACAGAGGCACAGATGTGGCACTGGCTGTGGCAAAGCGATGGCCGAACGTTGTCTGACACATGAGCGAACGAACTGTACCTTTATAATTTTCTTTAAAATTTCATGTTTATCTTTGCGTAATTATATACTTTCTATATTCCTGGAGAAGAATAAATTTCCTTGCAGCCTTTCTCTGCAACTTTATGTTGTGAATCAGTCTGGTGATATGAAATAGGTGAGAAATTAAATCACTAAACTTGCAATGTTGGGAATCTTAATGTTTCTCATTTGGCAAGGATAAATTCATCTTTGGTCACAGGAAATGGATTTGCTGAATGTGAAGCCATGAGTAAACCAATAACTATTGCAAACCTGCAGAGACAAAGACGAATGTCTTAAAATCTCATGTGCTTTCCGGATCACTTTGATTTAAAATTTTCCCACAATAATCTACTACATACTAAACAAGTAAAACCTGTGAGAACTAAGCTTATGATTGCAGAACTTACAATGTGCATTTAAATACCCTTTTCCCTATTATTTCTGTGAAAGTACTGGTCTGAGAAGCACTGTGGTGGTGCTGTTAGTCATGATTTGTCAGTCATTATGCCTCCACAGTGGGATCGTCCTCACCAGTGTTAATTAATGAAGTCAACTAATGTTAATCCTGCTGGGTATTCCGCCTCTGGAGCCTGTCAGCCCCTGGGCTGTCAACAACACACCAAGGGCTCAATTTACACCAACTGGGATAGGATCAACAAACCTTGATTTGGTTAAATAAAGCCCACTGCTGGGATTATCAGTATCTGCTGATTACGTGGGGTGCTTCAGGTCTGGATAAATCTCCACAGTAGGTGGCCTGTATTAAAAGCAAGGGACAGGTAGAAGAAGGGATTACAACAGGAGCTACTACATAATGGAGAAAATCAATTTATGTATCTTTGTTTACTGCAGGACATTACCTAGCTTTCCATGCCTCCACTCAGCATGAAGATTCATCTTTACTCAGGCTGATAAATGTTTAGATTTTAAGTCAACAGCTCATATGATATTATGATCTATATCTCTCTATACATAGGGAGAATGTAATTATTTTTCTTGGTTTATTAAAGGATATGTTGACCTAAAATTGAACAAAAACTGATGTTTTCAAATAAATTAAATTGATATATTGAAAGGCAAATGCAAATTCAAGAGAATGAAGGGTCAAGAGTGTTATGGTCATATGCCCTGAAATGGAACCATGACATTCTAAAGGGCCTGCCCCACTTGCATGCGATTGCGTGCGTTTGGCGCGACTGAACGGAAGTGGAGTTCACGCGAAGTTCCACTAAGTACGCGCTAAGTTCGCGCGTTACGTCATTTGTGTCATGCTTACCAATCAGCTGGGCAGGAGGCGGGCCGAATGAATTTGGGCATCGCACGGCGTCGGACGGTGACATCATCACGCAACACCACGCCGGGCGGTGACGTCATCGCGCAACGCCACGCGCTAGGCGTACGCCATCAAGACGCTGCGTACGCCGTCAAGACGCTGCGTACGACCGCAATGCGCCTGCGTGCCGACAGGCCGTTGGCGTGTAAAGATTTCGGACACTGTCAGATTTTCGGAGCCCCGCGCGATATCAGGACCAGCCCCGCACAACTCCGCGCTTCTCAGTGGGACCGGCCCCGCGCGGCCATACGGTGCCCGTACACCTCAAGCGACCACGAGGTCGCGTAATTTGCGAGCCAAGGTCGCGTAAGTGGGACAGGCCCTTTACTTGCAGCAGCACAACAGATATGTAAATGTAGTGCTCTGTAAATACAATAATAAACAAATACAAAAGTTCAGTATATAAACAAACAAACAAACAATAATAGTGCAAAGACAAAAACAATGCTCCCAAGTCTCTGAAGTTAGAACTTATATGGAGGTTGCAGTGTTTAATAGAAAGATTAAACGAGAACTTACCGTTTGAAGTTTGATCTTTATTTTATAAGAAGTTGAAGTGAGGGATACGTGAAGAGCCCGTCAGTCCGCATGCGCGTCAATCTTTAGAGCAGCTGTATGAAACCACAGAATAGTTGCTGACCTAAGCTATAGAAAGATTAACGAGTTTAAACTACCGAATGGTCTTTATGAGAGGTAGGGTTGGGAGTGGAGGGCACGTAATCCCTCACTTCAACTTCTCATCAAATAAAGATCAAACTTCAAACGGTAAGTTCTCGTTTAATCTTTCTATTTTATTTCGAAGTCATGTGAGTGACTACGTGCAGACTTCAAAGCTCTGTGGTTTCATGCAGTAACCCAATCTGTGTGTGAAACACTTAAACAGATAAACCATTAATGGTAGAAAAAAGATGGGTTATTAATACCATAATAATAATTATAATAATAACTTTATTTATAGAGCACTTGAAAAACAACCACTGTTGCAACAAAGTGCTGTACATGGCTAATCATGAACAAAAAATTATTACAAGACAATAAAAACATTAAAAAAGAGAGTAAGAACAATAAAAAACATTAAAAACACTAAAACAGGAGCAAAGTCTCATGCAGGGTCAAAAGCCAAGGAATAGAAAAGGGTTTTAAGACTGGTTTTGAAGATGGACAGTGAGGGGGCCTGTCTGATGTGCAACGGCAGAGTGTTCCATAATGTTGGAGCAGCAACAGAGAAGGCTCTATCCCCTCTGAGCTTCCGCATAGACCTCGGTACCTCCAGGTTACCATGATGGTAACTTGCATACATGGCCATTGTTCTTAACCGGACCATAGTCCCAATAGACTTTTGAGTTAGGCAATAACTCATGCAACACTGTGCAGAATTCTATCTGCAAATATCCAGACATATTCAACCAAATTTTATAATTTATCGACACAGACTATGTAAGCCTCTTGCTGTATGATGAAAGGGAAAATATCCATTCAATTGGCTGTTAATGAGCCATCAGCAATATCTTGAGACTATTGAATAACAATAAAGAACCTATCTTTCATCTCATAGGTACTAGCAAGCTCAGTGCATTTGTACACCAAATGGCACCCCCCAATCTCCGCTCTGGTGGGTATGCTGTCAACTTCAAATGTACGCAATCATGCCCATTTTGCGTATGAGATCATTCCCCTAACAAGCTACCCTAATGTCAGTTATGACACAGAGACTGAGATTGAATAAAAACTGTGTACTTTGTGCTGAGATCAGTTGCTGAAAGCATAATCATTTTTAAAATACTGCTCCCATTAGGAATAGAGTAGAAGAATATTTGCATAATAATTTACTGATATACATCACACACTACAATGAGTGTAGGCTATTAGAGTGGTCATATAAAAGACACCCTGCATAACGTTAGTGAACAGCGGATGAATAACCAATCATTTATTGTCCCACTTATGGTACTATAGAGAATGACAAAGCAGCACAAGCAATGTCAATTCTGCTATCACATAAACGCTTCTCTAGGCTCAAACTGAAACCCACACAAACCTCTGTTACTTCCGTTTAAAAGTAACTCACATATTTTGTTCACAAGCTTGCCAAGTAATCGTGCAGAGCTAGCTGCCCGAGAAGACAGGCTGCCCCAGCCATCACTCATGACTGAATAAATAGGAGTTGCTTCAGCCGCCTTAATGAATAGGCAAAATTGGCAATATTAAATTTCATGTTGCCTCATTTTTAAATATCACAAGAGGTAACTACTGAGAGCCCATAAGTTTTATCAGCTGCAAATTTAGCATCTATCTATATTAAAAACTGTGTGGCTGCCGTCTTCCGTCCGGCTTCCGTCCGGCTGCCTTTCTGCCTTTTGATTCGTTCCATCGTGTGATGTCACAAAGCCCAATGCTCGCAGATGTCCAATCGGAATGGACCCATTTACATATGCCTTTGCACCAGCCCCAGCCCCAGCCCCTGGTGAACGTTCCATCGTGTGATGTCACAATGCCCAATGCCCAAAGACATTCTTGCCATAGAGGGAGTACAGAGAAGGTTAACCAGACTGATTCCTGGGATGTCAGGACTTTTGATATGAAGAAAGACTGGATAGACTCGGTTTGTACTCCCTAGAATTTAGAAGATTGAGGGGGGATCTCATAGAATCTTATGTTCCTATGTTTCCCTCTCCCTCTCCCACCCATCCCTCTCTCCCCCACCCCCTTCACTCTCTACCCCACCCCCTTCCCTCTCCCCCCGCCCCCTTACCCCTACCCCTCTGTCCCTCTTCCGCCACTCCCCCTACCCCTCCCTCCCCACTCTTTCACTTCTCTCCCCCACCCCTCTCCCCCTCCCTCCCTACCCATCCCCCCTCCCCCACATCTCTCTCCCCATCCCCCTCTCTCACCCCCTACCCCGCTCTCCTTTCCCTCCCAAATCTGTCCCGTTTCCTCCTCCTCCTCTCCCCTCCCTCCCCCCTGCTCCCCCCCCCCCCCCCCTCCCCCCACCTGTGTGTTTGGGGGGTGGTTAATGTGAGTGTGATGCCGCCGCCCCCCCCCCCCCCCGCAAACGCCGTTGGGGAAACAGACCCAACGGGTCTGCACTTGGTCTAGTATTACCTAAAACTCGATGACACAATGCCCTTTAATCTGAGTAGGGCAGCATTGGCTTCCACCACTGGCTTTGTTATCAAAAAACACCAGATAATCTGTGCCTCATGAGTATAGATATGGCAAAGTATGCAACTTCAAGATCGATTCTCTGAATCAGTTAAATTGCTGAAAGCCAATCATCCATCTTAAACTGGGTAACTAAACACATGATCAGATTAGCCAAATGCTAACCTGATTCGGCATGCACCATGTTTCTGTAATCTTGAGAAGTATCAGAGAAATACCCCTCTACTCCTTGGCCAGACCGCTCATCCTCGGATGAGATGTCACTGATTCCACTCGGAATCCCCGTTCCTCTATTGACCATACGGACGGAAATTTTTTGGCTTCCCTTGCGGAAGATGCATTGTCTAGTTATTCATACATTCCACTGATAACATATAATCAGAACCTTTTGACTAGAGCTGAAAACGCAGTCTCCCTTTGATGTGGGAATACGAGTTCCCTGTCAACTCTTGTCTATAAGAGTCACCACGAATACTCAGCGTTCTTCCTCAGAGTGGAAATTAGTACAATGCAAGCCTGAATCTGGAATTTCCTCGCAGTCCTTTGACTGAAACCACTTGTCCGAGTCGCCAGAGTGCACAACACAATCTCTTCGACCCGCCACTCAATCAGGAATACTGGTATTGAGAGCCTACGGATTATTATAAATACATTATTGATTCACAACATGAACCTGCAGGTCAGATAAAAAATATATTATATGCCAGACCAGCTTCCTGCTGGTAACTACCTATCCCAGAGAGGATGTCAATGATGATTCCAATGAACCGGCAACTCTATTAACTGAGGAGAAAATAAATCATGTGTTGAGGAATACTTCAACTACTTCATTCTACTGAGCAGTCTGATAACCTCAATCACAGATGATGAGGCGGTGCTTCCCTGGTCAATATGACCCACATGGCCAGCCAGTTCCATGATGGTGTACCCTGAACCAGGGTAACCAAGCTGTTCCTACTTGGAACTTACAGAGGTTACCATGCAAGGCACCCTGCCAATCTCTCTACGTCAACCTGATCTATCCCAGTGACAGTGAAAAAACACTAGACAGCCCATGCTGCCAGTAAACCTAAACCTGGGCCGACAGACTGCTCCATTTCGGAGTTTTACGGAGGTTAATAAAGAGACCTTACCTGCCAGCGTGTCTCACCCCGGGTCGATTTGCTTTTTGGAGCTTCAGCGAGGTTCCATTTGCAGACCCTGTCTGTCATGCTTGTCATTTCTTCAGCTGGTGTGATGTTAGATAGCTGATGCCGCTGGCCAACTCCTCTTGTAGTGGCTTGTCCGTCCCTGAGGGATCAACAAATTTAGAGGCAAGAGCTGGCAGCTCTTCATTATGCGACTCTCGTACATCATGCATTAAAGCATGGGATTCAGGCACATAGTCATGTTCGGAGTCATGTTCGGAGTCAGTTCCATACTGATCTCTGACACTCCCTTAGAGTGGGAGAAATAGTGCACCCCGAACCAGGCGTTGCCACATGCGTATGACTCGAACTGCCTGTGCATGCTTCCGTAACACGGAGCATATTTTGTGACACCATCTCCGATAGTCTTTCAAGTAGGTGGAATATTCCAACCCTGAACCAGGGGTAGCTACAGGCATATGACTTGAACTGCCTGTGCATGCTTCCGTAATACGGAGCATATTATTTGGCACCATCTCCACCACTCCTTTCATCCGAGTGGGAGGAATATTGCAACCCTGAACCAGGAGCTGCCTCAGGCGTATGATTCAAACTGCCTGTACATGTTTCCGTTAACACGGAGCATTTCTCGTGCCACCATCTGATTCATCAGATGTTCCAATTGAGACAAACGGCCAATCACATCTGGCATCCCAAATCGTCCGACAGGACTTGTCCCACTGACTTGGCTTTGACTTTTCCCCGACTCTGGGTTGTCAATCTGCTCCCTCTAGGAGCCGAACCAGGACTAGCTGTGCAGATCGGTGCTCTGTCGGTATCATCATTATACGTACCAGACAGGTTGCACCTGCTAGTGACGCCGAGTCCTTGCTCCCTTCTGGAGCCCCAACGGAGTATTTCAGGGAGGAAATCAGATACAAACTTTATTGTTTGGAGCGCCTCTGGCCCCCATATGACTCGGATGAGCCGGCATTATAATCGGAGTCACCTCTTTCCGATAGTCCGCTAGACAGAGTGGGAGAAATACTGCAACCCTGCCAGGCGTTGTCACAGTTCATATGATTTAAACAGAAGCATAGCCCCATTGGATCAAAGATTCGACTGCTTTGTTGATATCCCCTCAACTGAGCGGAAATTATCATGACGCAACCCTGCACTAGATATTGCTCCACAGGTGTCTAATAGACACAGTTGAAAAAAAGGCTTCTCAAGCCAGGAGCTCTTTTCTGGAGCTTCAATGGAGTTCCTCCGAACAGCCGCCCGCTCCAGTGGAGCCCCATTCTGTGCCGTAATGGCAAGTCAAATATTTACTAAACCATATGGTGTATGAAATAAATGTCCTATCTGCTGCGATAGTCACAAATGTGACTGAACAGCAACCGCTATTAAAACTGCAAGCCCTATTTTTACCTTAATCAGTTCTTCAGATTTTGACTTCAATTAAAGAACTATGTGTAATATAACGAAATGCCCATACGAATAGAGCACGCACTATATGTTGGTCTCCAGCGTATGCTGCCTCAGCAGCATTTTTATGTTTAAAAATTTATAGGCGCTATGGCAGCTGAGGTTACCTAGCGTCCCTGGCCGCGGCTAACACCGGCCGCTGTTAACTTTAGCAACGATACGAAACCTAGCCGCGGCTATATTTAAACACCATCTGCTGCTAATCTTAGCAGCGAGCTCCCGAGCCACGCCGGCAACACCAACTACTGATGGAATCTCCACGGTGGCTTAAAATCCCGCCGCCTGCTCCCGTATATGGCCCAAAGCCGGCAGCCTGCAATAACGAACCCGAGCTCCTATGGAGCTTCCACGGCGGCCTCTAAAATCGGCCGCCTGCTCCTGTTCGGAGCTCCAATAGCGGCAGCCGCCAAGAGTGGCCGCCTCCATCAGCTACTCCGGGACTGCTGTCATAGCGGCCCGCTGAAAGTAAAATTACTTACCTGCCAGCGCAGTTGCGAACTCCCCCGACTCGCCGCATTGCGTCTCGCGTATTGACGCGCATGCGCACTGGCGGGCGCTTCACGTAGTCATTCACGAGACTTCGAAATAAAATAGCATCGTGGTTGTAGGGAAGAAGCTGCTCCTGAAACTGGACGTTACAATTTTCAGGCCCTTATACTTTATTTCCGATGGCAGGAGTGAAAGCAGAGCGTGGCCAGGATGGTGTGGGTCTCTGAAGTGGTGAAGGGCCTTTAACTTGAAGCATTGACTCCTTCACTTTGCAGCTGATTTCGTTTTTATCCGTTTTCTCACCACTTCGAACAGCAAGGATTCAGATTGGAAAAACGGTGTTACTCGGTATTACATTGCAATAACTATTGCAGATATGGCCTCAACCAGTGTTAGCTAGCTTTAACTGCTACTAGTCATTACTCATTGAAATCCATGCAGACGCATTAAGGCTAAATTGTTAGTTCTGACTGGCTGATGTAAGAGAAGAATGAATTGTGAATAAGTCCTGCACCAGATTAAACAAATTTCACACACGACACAATTCCAACCCACGTTTTCATTTTTATTGAATTTAATCTTCTCTGTTTTAATTCTTCCCGACATGTTTAAATCACCTAATTGGTCATTAAAATAAATAAATATTGTAAGCTAAATCTAAACTTTCAACCAGCACTCACATGGTACCTGTTTTCACCATTGCCTATCATTCAAAACTCACACAAGGTAAAATGGGCAAGATTGTGATTGACCTAATTTGTCCTAATCCACAAGGTTCCATCCTTGGCCCCATTCTCTTCTCCCTGTATATGCTCCCCTTAGGCCAAGTCATTCAAAGGCACGGCATTTCCTTCCATTGCTATGCAGACGATACACAACTCTATCTCCCCCTGAAGCCCAAAAACCGATCAAATCTACTGCCTCGAGGATATAAAGTGTTGGATGGCCCAGAACTTCCTCCAACTAAACAAGAGTAAGTCTGAGGTACATAAAAATGCTGGAGAAACTCAGCGGGTGCAGCAGCATCTATGGAGCGAAGGAAATAGGCAACGTTTCGGGCCAAAACCCTTCTTCAGACTGACCTCGAAAAGATCTTCCTTCGCTTCATAGATGTTGCACCCGCTGAGTTTCTCCAGCATTTTTGTGTACCTTCGATTTTCCAGCATCTGCAGTTCCTTCTTGAACACGTAAGTCTGAGGTTATCCTTCTTGGCCCCTCGGACTCAATCAAAATGATAGCAGGCAGCCTTAGAAGCCTTACCCCATTAATCAAACCTCATGTCAAAAACCTTGGCGTGATATTTGACTCAGCATTGAAATTTGACAAACAAGTCAATGCCGTGGTAAAAGCTAGCTTCTTCCAGCTTCGGACGATAGCTAAAATAAAACAATTTGATGACCTCGAAAAGATCATCCACACATTTATCTCCTCCCGCCTCGATTACTGCAACTCCCTTTACACTGGCATCGGCCAATCTTCCCTGTCCCGCCTGCAACTGGTCCAAAACGCCGCAGCGAGACTCCTGACGGGCACCTGAAAAAGGGACCACATCACCCCGATTCTGCATCTCTCCACTGGCTCCCTGTGCGGTTCCGAATAAATTTCAAGATCCTTCTTTATGTCTACAAAGCCCTTAACGGGCTTGCCCCCACCTCCATCAAAAGTCTGCTTACCCACTACACCACCTCCAGGCCGACTTGGGGTTACTGAACATCCCGCGGTCTAGGCATAAGCTCAGGGGCGACCGCGCTTTTGCGGTTGCAGCTCGTCAACTGTGGAACAACATCCCTCTTCCCATCAGAACTGCCCCCTCCATCGACTCCTTTAAGTCGAGACTTAAAACTCATCTTTACTCTCAAGCCTTTCTTGACGTCCTCTGAGGGAGGGCTATATGTATGTATTTATGTATATACTTAATCTATGAACCAATGTTGTATAACATTAGTACCTCCACTAATGTAAAGCACTTTGGCCAACGAGAGTTGTTTTTTAAATGTGCTATAGAAATAAAAGTGACGACTTGTATTTCACGTGAACTTTACCTGGAAACACACTAGGCCTTTGTATTCTTTGTATCCTTGTATCTAAATGAGGTCCTCCTATCATGGTCATCCTACACTCTGAGCATTAACTGAACCTCAGGTTACAGAAGCTGAGAGACTCTGCCCTGGACGAGCTGGTCATTTTGGTAATGTGCTGTTAATGCCCTTAATTATTCTTATCTGTCTCTGATAAAGATATAAATACTTCACAACTTTAAAAGTATTTAAAAATGGTTCTAAAGTGATTAAAAAAAACTTAAAACACATTTAGATGATGTAAATTAATTAAAACATTTATACAAAAATAAATAAAATCAGACTTACCTGTACTTACCCTTCTCAGATCATTGGCCCACATTCAAATAATAATGCAAACTCCAATAAATACTTTCCTAGTCTATCAAAATTTTGTTTCAATTATATTGTGTGTTAAGAAAATCAGTGAGATAAATGCTCTGTCACTTTCTGCATTATATGTCAATTGTAACTCAAAATATTGTGAAATTTGCAATTAGTGTTTTATAGCTGCATATTTAGGTAGTCAGTTTATTTAATGTCCATATTCCCGCCTTTGTATCAAGACAAGATGCAAAACTTGAATCACTTGTGGAAAACCACTAACCAACATTATCACTGTGTGAGGCTAGCACTGTTCACTGATGTACAAACAAACTGCTTCATTTTAATCTCCTTATTAGAGGTAGGATCAGATTACTGGAAATACAGGTAAATCCCCATTAATGTGCCGCTGCCAGCTACACTTAATCTTTGTCAAGGATATAACTCCTTATATTTTTAAATTGCATTCCTTCTCCCTCCCCTGTCAGTCCACTTCAAGCTGAGGGAAGTCGGGGGATGGGGAGCAGTGTGTGGGGAGGCCACTGCTTCTGACTTTTTCTTGTCACTGTCATCACGGTCCGTGTTGTTGGCTACAAAGATTTTCATCAAACTCACTCAGAAAAAAAATCAGTTCAGGACTCGCATCCGATTTATATGTAGTAATTTGCTTTGATTCAAACATACCTTAAAATAAATGCAAGGATTTCATCAGTAATGTCACCTCTTTTATCTGGATGTTTTGTGCCTTCACTAAGAGAGTTACGAGTCAAGTGTGTTTGTTACATGAACCAGCAACGGAACAATGACATTCTTACTTGCTGCAGAGCAATTAAAGCAATAATACATAAATATACAGTAATCAATATTGCTATTAATTAATAATCAGTAATATTAGATAACCATATTAGTGCAAAAACCAAAGACAATATTGCAACCAATATGGAAGTCTATAAAAGCTCATAATTGCTGAGGCACTGGTTTGTGGTCAGCGATGTTCAAGAACCGAATTGGGGAAAAAACTGTTCCTAAACCTAATGGTCACCATTTTCAGGCTCCTGTATTTTCTTCCCAATTGTGGTAGCCAGATGAGTGTGGTCAGAATGGTAAGGGTCTTTGAAGATATAGGTTGCCTTTTGGAGGCAGAAGCTGCTCTAGATCCCTTTGATAGTGGGGAGGTGAGTACCTGTGATGGACTGGGCAATGTCTACCACTCACTGTGGTCTCATTTGTTGCAGAGCATTCCTCTCAAACTCAGGAAGTGGAGGCAATCATGAGAGGCATAATTGGATCAATGTGCTGGGCCCAGGACAGATCATCAGAGATATGCACCCTCAGAAACGTGAAACTAAAGGCTCTCTACCACCTTCCTGTTGATGAAATATAGCAAATATCGGTCCACAATAACCAATCTGATCTCCCTGTGGCTCAGCACTTCAACTCCCCCACCCATTCCGAATCCGACCTTTCTGTCCTGGGCCTCCTCCATGGCCAGAGTGAGCACCACCGGAAATTGGAGGAGCAGCACCTCATATTCCGCTTGGGCAGTCTGCACCCCAGCAGCTTGAACATTGACTTCTCCAATTTCCGGTAGTCCTTGCAGTCTCCTCTCCTTCTCAGCTCTCCCTCAGCCTTCTGGCTCCACCTCTTCCTTTCTTCTTCATGCCCCCCCACCCTGCATCAGTCTGAAGAAGGGTTTCGGCCCGAAACGTTGCCTATTTCCTTCGCTCCATAGATGCTGCCACACCTGCTGAGTTTCTCCAGCATTTTTGTCTACCTTCCTGATTCATGGATCTCTGGTTTTCCCTTCCTAAAGTTAAACAATCAGCACCTTTGTCTTGCAAACATTGGTAATAACATTGCTATTCTGGGACCATTCAATCAGATTATCAGTCTCCCTCCTGTACTCTGATTCATTGTTACCCATTATTCATCAACAACAGTGGCATAATCAGCTAATTTAAAGATGGCGTTGGAGCTAAAACAAATTGCCACAATGAAGTGTATGGAGAAAGTAGAGTAGGGGACTGAGCACACAGATTTGTGGTGTTCCTGTGTTGATGGTTATCGAGGATGAAGTGTTGTTGCGAATTCGTATTTATTGTGGTCTACTGCTTAGGAAGTCGTGGAATTGGTTTATAATTTCACATGTACCGAGATTCAATGAAAAGTTATCTACAAACTATCTAAATAATTCAGATCACGTTATACTTGAGTGTAATTTACACTTTAGACTTTAGCAATACAGAATGGAAACAAGCCTCTTGGCCCACAGAGTCCGTGCCAACCAGCAATCACCCCATATGCCAGCTCTATCCGACACTATAGGGACAAGTTACAATTTACAGAAGCTAATTAACCTACAAACATTCACGTCTTTGAAATTTGGGAGGAAATGGAGCATCATTAGAAAACCCACCTGGTCACAGGGAGAACATACAAATTCTGTACAGTCAGCACCTGTAGTCAGGATCTGACACTGTAAGGCAGCAACTCTACCGCTGCGCCACAGTGCCACCCTTAATCAAGTTGAATTGCACATAAGTACAATCAAACTATACAGGAGTTCAATATGCAATGCAAAGAGAAAGCTACCAGAATGCTGAAAATTAGTTTACAGCATTGTAGCATTACAGCTACAGAGAAAGATTCCATTGCAGCATTAAGGTAGTTTAAGAAGGTAGGTTGGAAAATCGAGACTAGTCCCTCGTGTATGTGAGGACCATTCAGTAGTCTGAAACAGAGAGGAAGTGGTGTTCCTGAACCTGGTGATACATGCTTTCAAGCTTTTGTATTTTCTGCCCGAAGAGAGAGGGGAGAAGAGGAAATGGCAAGGGGTGACATTTTTTTTGATTATGTTAGCTGTTTTCCTGAGGCATGGTGAAGTCAAAGATGAAGTCAATGGTGAGTAGTCTGGTCCATGTGATGGGCTGGACTACATCCTCAATTTCTTGGAATTTGGTCAGGTCTTGTGCAGAGCTGTTCTCAGACCAAGTGGTGATTACATTCATTAGTATGATTTCTATGATGCATCTGGAGAAGTTGGTAAGAGTTGTTGGAGACATGGCAAACTACCTTCTTTGGTTTATTGTCACAACTGCTGAGGAAGGAGAGGTGTTTTTGTACATTTTTTTTTGCCATAGCTACAATTTGGTTTGTCCTCCAACTCTGAGTGGATGCAATTACTTCGGGATGAGCTTGGACCCAATTCTCTGAGTTTGATGATAAGTTTAGAGGGGATGATGGTGTTGAACCGGGAGCCACAATCAACAATCAACAGTCTGACATATGTGTTCCTATTGTCCAAGTTGTCCAGTGCAAAGTGGAGAGCCAGCGAGATTGCATCCCCTGTTGATCAGTCGTGGTGGTAGATGAATTGTAGATGACCCAGGTCTTTACTCAGGCAGATTAATAAGTGTCATAACCAATCTCTCAAAGCACTTCTTCACCACAAATATTAGTATCACTGATATGTGGTCATGGAGGTATATCATCTTACTCTTCTTGGTCACTGGTATTATGGATATACTTTTATAGCAAGTGGACCTTAGTAATGCCTGCAAGAACTCCAGCCAATAGATCCACACAGGTTTTGAAAATGCAGCCAGATACACCATGTGGGCCCAACACTCTCTGAAGGACCACCCTCATGAAGAATTTTCTGATATTGTTGTCGGTGACTGACATTACAGTGTCATTGTGGTCTGTCGGGGCCTGAGAAGATACACCAATGTTCGTCCTTTCAAGGCAAGCATAAAAAGCATTAGCTTATCTAGGCATGATGCATAGTGGTAACTTGAGCTACTATTTGGTTTCAGCTTGAGGGATGTGCTGGCATGCAAGACCTGCTACAGCTGCTGAATATTCGTCAATTTAGACCAAATGTGTCTCTTCAGTGGCCTGCTGGTCTTATTGAGGTCTTACCGAGACTTCTTATATAAGCCTGCATCGCCAAACTTGAATGGCGGAGATCTGGTCCTCAGTAGATTGTAGATCTCCTGTTTCATCCAAAGCTTCTGATTAGAGCACACTTGGGAGGCCTTGGTGGGAACATTTCCTCCACACATTTCTGTGTGAAGTTGGGAACAATTGGTGCATATTCGTTCAGTATGGATACATGTGTGGTTATCTGATGAACTGTATTGCTAGTGGCAATAGACTACACCAAATTACCTCTGTCAGGTGAAGATGAAAACGTACCCACTTCACTGTCAATAAAGCACACACCAGACTTAGCTCAGAAATAAAGTTTTTCTTTATGGTTCGTGTACTCTTGTTAAAATTAAAATGTTGATTCTCATGCAATAATAAATTGCCTGACCCGGGCAAAGGTATAAATTAACTCTGTCAATTTCTACAATTATAGAACAAATATTCATGTACAAAGCAGAATAAATTCTGCATTTTAAACTAAATCATGTTATTGTGCTGTCAAATAAAATAGATAATTTAATAATCTGGCACCACAAATAGTTTTAATATTGAGGCAGATACCCAAACTTGTTCTTGGCTAATACATTTCTGAATACGTGTCATAGAGTCATTGAGTGATACAGTGTGGAAACAGGCCCTTCGGCCCAACTCGCCCACACCGGCCAACAATGTCCCAGATACACCAGTCCCACTTGCCTGCGCTTGATCCATATCCTTCCAAACCTGTCCTATCCATGTACCTGTCTAACTGTTTCTTAAACAATGGGATAGTCCCAGCCTCAACTACCTCCTCTGGCAGCTTGTTCCATACACCCACCACTCTTTGTGTCTTTGGAATATATTTGCCATAGCCAGTTTAAAAAGCTAATTGCTTACTGAGGGGACTAACCCAGGTCATCAGGTTTGCAATTGAATTCTGCATTGTATATCATATATCATACTACAAATAAACTGTTCAAAGTTATTATGTGGCATGTTAGCGTTCATAATGTGTCATTTGAACAAAAGAATATAGAACGGCATCTTTGGCCTAACTCCATTTACATAAACTCCATTCCCATATCCATTAATTTCTTTGTTTAAGAAAAATCAATCAAACTTAAAGTGAAATTAACAATTGAATACGACAGCAATTGCCATTTCTGAAAAAGTTTCAAACTTCTGTTACCTTCTAACTGGAAATAATATTTTACTCCTAAAAGTCAGGACCTAAAATCCACATCATGATTCCTTTCCTTAGATTTCTCCACCTGCTGTGGTTTGTTTTAATGTACCCCATCAATTCTCCACTTTGGTTTAATAATTTCAATACTCACTTCTTCACTTATTTTATGTAATTGCTCATCAAAATTCAAGAAATCGAGTTCCTTGAACAGTTCACTATCTTCTAGGCCAAATCGAACCATGGATATTATACCTGTCAAAAAAATCCCCCTTTGTGCTCCCATTCTCTAAATATAAAGACCAGCATTACATTAGACATTACATTAAATGTCTATGCACTTCTAATGATCCACAAACATGGAACACCACCTTCCCCTTGATGTATTCAAGAGAGAGTTAGATATAGCACTTGGGGCTAGTGGAATCAAGGGTACTAATTTTGGATGATCAGCCATGATCATATTGAATGTATTCCGAAGGGTCGGTTTCGGGACAGTACCTCTAAACTAAACTACACTAAACTATTTTCTGCTTTTCACTATTACGGAATCAAATTGATTCTTCACTTTTAACTTCAATAATGGATGATCTCAATTCATCCACATGCTGCAAAACAATTTTTTTTTAAAAGCTGGCTCAAAAGACCAAATGGTATACTCATGCACCTATTTTCTATGTTTCTATGTTTCCCACAAAATTCTCATTGAACTTCCACAGGGGCACAGCGGTAGAGTTGCTGCCTTACAGAGCCAGAGATCCTAACTGCGGGTGCTTGTCTGTACGTACTTTTTACTTTCTCCCCGTGACCTGCGTGGGTTTTCTCCATGATCTTCGTTTTCCTCCCACACTCTAAATGCATACAGGTTTGTAGGTTAATTGGCTTGGTATAAAATATAAATTGTCCCTAGTGTAGGATAGTGTTAATGTGTGGCGATCGTTGGTCGGTGTGGACTCTGTAGGCCGAAGGGTCTGTTTCCGTGCTGTATCTCTAAACTAAATACACTAAACTATTGTCTGCTTTTCACTATTAAGGAATCAAGTTGATTCTTCACTTTTAACTTCAATAATGGATGATCTCAATTCATCCACATGCTGCAAAACAAACATTTTTTTTAAAGCCTGACCCCAATGAAGTAAAGGTCCGAGTGACCTTTGTGTCAATTTCCACAATTAAAGAAAAAATATGTAAGTACAGAACACAATAAAACCATTTATACATTCAAAATTAAATTGAAACATTTTGTGCTATTAAACAAAAGAGATAAATTAGTAACCTGGCTCAACCACTGCTCCTTAGTTTCAATATTGATATAAATTCGGCACGGACAAGAAGGGCCGAGATGGCCTGTTTCTGTGCTGTAATTGTTATAAATGCCCAAAATAGTTTAGAGCCAGCACAACACAAAATAAGTACTTTGGGAAACATTTACCAATGCCAATACATTTACCACAGTTTACCTTATTCATGTATTCTACTAAAAAGTTTAGTTTATTTAGTTTATAGATACAACACTGAAACAGGCCCATTGGCCCACCGAGTCCACACTGACCAGCGATCCCCACACATTAACACTATTCTACACACTAGAGACAATCTTATATCTATACCAAGCCAATTAACCTACAAACCTGTACGTCTTTCGAGTGTGGGAGGAAACTCGAGTGTGGGAAGATCTCGGAGAAAACCCACGCAGGTCACGGGGAGAACGTATCAACTCCGTACAAACCCGTAGTCAGGAGCTGTAAGCGCTGTAAAGGGCCTGTCACACTTTCACGAGTTATTCACGATTTCTCCCGAGTGTTCTCCTTGATTCAAACTCACAGAATATTCGTAACTAGTCCGTAGGAGGTCGTAGGAGTTTGTAACTAGCCCGTAGGAGGTCGTAGATATATCGTAGCGGCTCGTTATGCTAGCCGTAGGTACTCGTGGCATTGGGTAAGTTGGGACGTTTTTTCCAGCCCGATAAAAAATGTCCACGAGTAAAAAAATGGTCGGGATGAAAGAAATTGCAACTTTTTACTCGTAAGGAGGGCATCGAAATAGTCGTGGGAATTCGTAGACATACTCGTAGGAGCTCGTAGTAGTTCGTGAACATAGTCGTGGAAGGTCGTAGGAGTTCGTAGATTACCTCAAACTTGATTTTTTTTTTTAGGTCCTTTAAACTCGGCAGAGGTTTTGAATTAAGTCGTGAAAGTGGGACAGGCCCTTAAGGCAACAAGGACGTTACAAGGTTTACCTATCTTTGAGATATCTACAAAATTAGATAGATGGCTTCCTACCCTATCATCGGCATTATTTATAAATTATTGAATATTTATATTATGCTCAGTTATGGAGATGGATTTATCTAAATATGTTGAAGAGGAATTGTAAATTTGATTGAGGCAACTACTTAATTGTGGTAATAGTTTCATAAGATACAGTTAAATGAAAGAAATTGGAAATATCTAAAGAAGCCAAATAGAACATTTTTATACAAAAGTCAATATACTTGTTACTAGGAAAGACAAATAATACAAATATGTTAAAATAACAAATCGATATACTATTGAGAGAAAAGAGAGTGACGAATCGGTCAATTTTATAATATTCATATACCATGTATAATAGTCTGAAGAAGGCATCCCGACCCGAAACATCACCTATCCATTTTCTCCAGATGACCCGCTGAGTTACTCCAGCATGTTATGTCTATCTTTGGTATAAACCACTATCTGCAGTTCCTTTTTATTACAGAATATTCATTGTTGGATTACTTAGCTCATGTTATTTCCTTTGCTAGAGATTATTTTTTAATCTGATTTACCTGATAGGGAGCAGGGTGTTTAGCTGAAATGCTTGACTTGATCCTGTTGACGAGCTTTCCACTGATGCCTATGGAGTATAAAATTGGCTTGGGGCAAAATATAAATCCAATCCAAACCTATGCTGGTCCTGTTAGCTCCATTATGTTAGAATATCCCCATTATATTGTAATCCAATAGTAATTTAATTCAAATTGCAAATATTTTCATTTGAATGCATTAAGCATTTGTACATACAAAATACTTTCTGACTCCAAAATTGAGAAGGTCTGTTTTCTATATATTTACAAAAAAGTCTCCCTGAGGAAAATGTCCAAATTTCAAATAATTTTATTTTGTAGTCAATTAAATACATGTGAAGTAGAGTTACTACTGCTATGTAAAAGATGTGACAACAAATTCGCAAACAGACAACTTCCAGCAATGTGATAATGACTGGATCATGTGCTTTGTTTATTGATACTAAACAAGGAATATTGGCTAAGCAAACAGTTATAGATCATCTGCAAAATACAAACTGCTGGAAGATCTCAATGGGTCAGATCACAACTGTGGAGGGAAATGAACAGATAATGTTTCAGGTCAGGTATTTCAGTTCAGAACCCATCTACAAGGCTCGAGTAGAGAAGAGATCAAAATCCCAAGATTCTTTAATCAGTATTTTCTTGTCTCTAGTGGTAGGTCCCTTATTCTTCTTCATCCACCTTCATCAACTCTGATCAAGAAGGCTCACCAGCGTCTCTTCTTCCTGAGGAGACTGAAGAAGGTCCATCTGTCTCCTCAGATCCTGGTGAACTTCTACCGCTGCACCATCGAGAGCATCCTTACCAACTGCATCACAGTATGGTATGGCAACTGCTCTGTCTCCGACCGGAAGGCATTGCAGAGGGTGGTGAAAATTGCCCAACGCATCACCGGTTCCTCGCTCCCCTCCATTGAGTCTGTCCAAAGCAAGCGTTGTCTGCGGAGGGCGCTCAGCATCGCCAAGGACTGCTCTCACCCCAACCATGGACTGTTTACCCTCCTACCATCCGGGAGGCGCTACAGGTCTCTCCGTTGCCGAACCAGCAGGTCCAGGAATAGCTTCTTCCCGGCGGCTGTCACTCTACTCAACAACGTACCTCGGTGACTGCCAATCACCCCCCCACCCCCCGGACACTTATTATCACTTATTATTATTTATTCAAATCATTTGCTATGTCGCTCTTCCAGGGAGATGCTAAATGCATTTCGTTGTCTCTGTACTGTACACTGACAATGACAATTAAAATTGAATCTGAATCTGAATCTGAATCTGAATCCACCTGAAAATTCAGCTGGTTTCTCAAAAGCCAAATGTTCGGCTCAAAGGGTATGCTCTCAGTAGTTTAGTTTTCTTTTATTATTGTTGTGTGTACTGAGGTAGAGTAAAAAGCTGTTATGTTGCGTGCTATCCAGTCAATGAATAGACTGTGCATGATTTCAATCAAGCCATCGACGATGTGCAGATACAGGATAAACGATTAGAGCAAGATAGAGTCCAGTAAATTCCAATTAAAGATAGTTTGAAGGTCTCCAATGAGAGAGATGGGAGATCAGGACCGCTCTCTAGTTGATGATAGGATGGTTCAGTTGCCTGATAACAGCTGGGAAGAAATTATTTCTGAATCTGGAGGTATGTGTTTATGGCGCTCAGTTTAGAGTTGGGGCTTAAGTCTTATAACCACGACTATAAATGGTGGTGGCCCATCGTAAACGATGATAGCAGGGTTGAGCAGTCTCATGTCTTGTGGGATCAAGTGTAGCTCATGAGTCCATGCGTGAGCTACACACACAGGAGCAGTAGGGGCACATGAAGGCCACTGTGGAAGGATTTAGGGTTGCAGCCTTCCTCCTGTCTCCTGATTTAGTAAATATTGTTTTAGAAACATAGACATAGAAGATAGGTGCAGGAGGAGGCCATTCGGCCCTTCGAACCAGCACCGCCATGTTCATGACATGAATTGACATGTTCAGAAAAGCTGAGATATGGAAAGGAACTAAAAAGTATTAAAATTAGTTCCGAGGAAACTATGAAGTGCAATAGAGAATTTCAAAAGATTGCTTCCAGCATTTTTGTGGGTATGTGGGTTTTCAAATTTGCCTCTGCCTCTGAGGCAAATTCTCTGCCTCAAGGGCAGTGGAGGCCAGTTCTCTGGATACTTTCAAGAGAGAGCTAGATAGGGCTCTTAAAAATAGTGATCAGGGGATATGGGGAGAAGGCAGGAACGGGGTACTGATTGGGGATGATCAGCCATGATCACATTGAATGGCGGTGCTGGCTCGAAGGGCCGAATGGCCTACTCCTGCACCGATTGTCTATTGTCTATTGTCTATTGTCTATTGAAACTGAAATGGAAAGAGTCGGAGAGATTGAGGTTGTGATCTTCAGATGGTAAAATGCATCTGAGAATGTTGGGATTGCTGTCATGACAAGTTTCATGTGATAAACACACTGCTGTATGGAGCTGCATCATTTTTATGAAATCTTAATTAAAGTTCCTGATAACTGAGATCTGGGAATTATTGCTTCTTTTTGAGGTGTTCACACTTAATTGAGATGTTTCTTTGCCTTTACAGCTAGTGACAGTTATTTCATTTTTTCTAATATCGTGTGGAGACGGACACCAAGTGCTTCAGGAAGATCATCATCTCTGTGAAAGATGCTCTATAGATTGCTCAAAATCTGTTGGTTCCCAGCAAAGTGAGATGTTCATCAGGGAATGTTGCCGACTGGCCCATTTCAGACTGCAGGAGTACGTGCTAAGTAAGGGATGCATTGAAGCTTGGTGTAGCCAACGCCAAGGCTCTGTGGGTGAGGAACACAGTCTAGGTTCCTCCCTCTACTGAACATTGAATGACAGAATCCGGTGTGGACACCTCTCAAACTCAAATATTACTCCAGGGAGCCACATGAATGGGTAGGGTGTTTTCATTAAAGACTACTGAGTATGCCACCATTGTATGTATAGACACTATGTATGAAGAGTATTTGTACAGTTTTTGTTTTGTTTTTTATTCTGAATAAAAAATATTTTTAGATTAACAATCTATATCACACTCTGTAAAGTTTGCTATCTCTTCCTTTGCTTCTCGAGAGTGGGGCATGCTACCATAACAGATACCTCTGAAAGAAAGGAAATAAAAACAAAATAAATTAATAATTTGGGTGCAAATTGAAACTTATTCTGATGTTTCCAATTTATGAAAATAATCTGCAAGTTTTGTTTTTACTCAGAGTATATTATGGAGGGGGTTTTAGGTGATGAAGCATTTAGATTATTATTGAAGATTGTGTTGAATAGTTTATTTGATATGGTTGTGGGCGATGGGTTAAGAGGTTATGAATATAAAAGCTGGAGGCAAGGAGTTAGTTTAGATGCTGGGAAACACTTTTATTGTAGAGAATTGCTGTCTCTGAAACAAGCCAGAAGAAACAATATGAGACATATAGTGGGCAAAGAGCCATTACAAGGATGTGAACCAGGAATTTATACAGCCAGTTCTGTACTTTAACCATCATGTGATGAAAACCAATTGTTTCTGCAGTGGTACACAAATATGAACATTTTTGGGATGAATTGGACCATTCAAGGAATTCATCTGTGTACTGACGGGCACAAATTGCAGTTGCAACAATGGTCCAATGTTTCATGTTAACCAAAGATAAAATGACACTTCTGTTTTTCCAAAGCTCCTTTTACAAACCTTGGCTCAAGAAATTAGTTTAAATTATCCTGGTATGCAAGGTTTTAACGGTATTGCTCCTGGATGGATCCCATTTTTCACCTACCTCCTCTCCCTTGGATTCTTTCCCTCCTAGATCCAGTACTGATTCTCAATTGCACCCATTGATTTCAATCCCTCGCACTCCTGATCACATCCAATTCTAACCCAGACTGCTGACTCCCCAATCACCCCCTGAAGCTAAACCCTGAATTTCTGATCTAACACCCTACAGGGGCATTAATTACAACCCCTGATCCCTGACCGAGGCTCTGATCCAACCACAACCCCCAACAGTTGTCCCTCTTACCCGAGTGATCCTGAACATAGTGCCAGGCCCAGACTTCCCTGATAATTTCCCTTGCATTCCAGGCAATGGCAGTGCACACAAAGGAAAATGTGTAATGTAGAATTTGTTCAATTAATGTGGAATTGAAATAAAAACAGAGTAGTCATTGTCAATGATAAACACAAATCTACAAAAAAGCTGGTTCACTAATACCCTGCTGAGGAGGAAATCTGTAAACCTTTTACTGTTAATTTGTGAATCCAGACCAACCATTGTGGTTATATCAGGAATTATTGTGGCTTACCAATGCTTTATAGAGCTGTATCATAACCTCCCAGCTCATATATTCTAGGTCCTGGCTAATAAGGATAGGCATTCTGTATGGCACCTTGTCTACCTGTGCTAAAATACAAAGTGGTGGAGGAACTCAGTTGGTAAGGCACTATCTGTGAGAGGAAATCTACAAATGATGTTTTGGGTCAAACCCCTTCTTAAGAGTGATTGTGGAGAAGGGAGAAAGATTGTAAAGAGAGGTAGGTGTGGGCAAAAATTAGCACGAGTAGAGAAGGGTGGGGGATGAGCAGAAGGAAGAAGGGAGGTAAACAAGGTAACAGGAGTATTGGGGGAAAATGTTCACATCCCTCCCTATTCTTTTTATTCTTGTTTCCCTTCTCCCTGTTACCCCCTCTCTCGTATCCCTCCCTCCAGTTTTACATTTCACTCCCCCCCTTCCTTCATTATTTGACACCATTTTGTCTCCATTTCACCTCTTGCCTTTGATACTTCCTCCATCTGTTTGGTAATCACCCCTCCCCACCTGTAGCCACCCGTCTTTGCCCCACCCCGGAATCGGAAAAAGGGTCTTGACTCAAAATGTTGTCTCTCCATTTTCTTCCATCGATGCTGACTGACCTGCTGAGTTCCTCCAGCACTCTGCTTTTGCATGAGATTCCAGCATCTGTTGCATTTTGCGTCTCCATTATCTACCAGTACTGCCATCTTCAGGGATCAACAAACATGTACAACAAGTTTATCTTGTTACTCAATATTCCCCAGTACCCTATCAATCATAATCTATGATTTAGCCTTGTTTATACTCTCGAAATGTATCAACTCTCACTTACCATGATTAAATTCTATCTGCATTATGTACTCATTGTCTAAATACCTCATCAATATTGTCCTACAGCCCAGGATTACTATCTTCATTATCAACAACACCTCTGATCTGCATGTATTTTGCAACCTAACAAATCCTACATACAAATCCTAATCATTTATGAATATTGCCATAAGGGTTCCAGTACCAATCTGAGCTGTGGGCCACGAGTCGCTGTCCTCTTGTCACCAAATTATTGTGTATCCAATTTCACCAACTTCCCCTGTCTCGTATTGGATCTTCGTTTTTGGATGAGTTACCCATGTGGAAACTTTTTAAAGGCACTAGAGTCCATGTAGACTGCATCGACTGCACTGGCCTCATTAACCAATTTGTCACATCTTTGAATAATTCAATCAAATTGGTCAGACAGGTATTTCCTCTAACAAAAACACGTTGGCTATCATTGATTAATTACTGTCTTTCCTAGTATACATTAACCTATACTGCATTTTCTGGTCTACAAGACACAAAGTGCTAGAGTAACTTAGCGGCTCAGGTAGCATTTCTGGACAGTATAGATAGGCATCATCTCAGGTCAGGAACCTTTCTTCGGACTGATTGTAGTGGGGGAGTGGGGGGGGGGGGGGGGGGTGGAGAAAGCTGGAAGAGAGATAGGGGCAGGACACCCCCTGCTAAAGTTCTAAAATCTGGTTGAGCAAAACGTCAGACAAAAACTCACAGCCTCTTTTCGCACATTTGGGAACAGGAGGACATGCCATCAGGTGTCAGAGACACCATTATCATGACTATCTGCTCATATTGACCAATGGCGACCATGCCACATCACGGCCGACTTTACACAGACATATTATGTCTGACAGTTCGGTCTTGCTTCAGTTTGCAGAAAGTAGCTGTGTTTGTGCTAATCATCTGATGAGATGCTGGCATCATTTCACCAGATACCACTGAGATAAAATCACAGGTTTGAAAGCTTGGAACTGACTCAATAATCTATGACACTTCTGAAATAATATTAGATCAACAGCAGCTCCACGGCTAATGTACCTGACAGACTTGTGGGTTTAAATTGAATTCCTGGTGAAAAGGTTGATGAGAAGGAGATGGGGTTGGGATTCGGTGGGGGTTGGTGGAGGAAGGGTTCAGAGACAACATTGAATCCTATTTACAAGTTTATTTTCTCTGTAATGTAAGATTTTCCGAAAGAGATACAGAGCTTATAATGCTAACATTTCCTTAATGAAATTATCAAAGTTGTGACATTCACTTTAAATGAAATCTAATGCCAAGTTTTCATCTACTCCCCAATGCATAATATATACAATGCATTCAGAAAGTATTCAGACCCCTTCACTTTTGCCACATTTTGTTACGTTACAGTCTTACTTTAAAATGGATTACACATTACACACTATTCACACACATTACACATTATTCATTATACACAATACCCCAGAATGAAGAAGTGAAAACAGCTAAAATTTAGAATTTTTTTGCAAAGTAATTAAAAAGAAATAACTGAAATATCACATGTACATAAGTGTTCAGACCCTTTGCTATGACACTCAAAATTGAGCTTAGGTTCATCCTGTTTCCATTGACTATCCTTGAGATGTTTCTACAACTTGATTGGAGTCCATCAGTGGTAACTTAAATTGATTGGACATGATTTGGAGATGGCACATGCCTGTCTATATAAGGTCCCACAGTTGACACTGCATGTCAGAGCAAAAACCAAGCCAGGAAGACGGAGGAATTGTTGTAGGCCTCCGAGACAGGATAGTGTCGAGACGCAGATCTGGGGAAGGGTATAAAACAAATTCTGCAGCATTGCAGGTCACAAAGAGCACAGTGGCCTCCGTCATTCTTAAATGGAAGAACTTTGGAACCACCAGGACTCTTCATAGAGCTGGCTGCCCGGCCAAACTGAGCAATCGGGGGAGAAGGGAATTGGTCAAGGAGGTGACCAAGAACCCAATGGTCATTCTGACAGAGCTCCAGAGTTTCTCTGAGGAGATGGGAGAACCTTCCAGAAGGACAACTACAGTGGCTTGCAAAAGTATTCATACCCCTTGAACTTTTCCACATATTGTCACGTTACAACCACAAACGTAAATGTATTTTATTGGGATTTTATGTGATGGACCAACACAAAGTGATGCATAATTGTGAAGTGGAAGAAAAATGATACATGGTTTTCAAATTTTTTTACAAATAAAAAACTGAAAAGTGTGGCGTGCCAAAGTATTCAGCCCCCCTGAGTCAATACTTTGTAGAACCACCTTTCGCTGCAATTACAGCTGCAAGTCTTTTGGGGTATGTCTCTACCAGCTTTGCACATCTAGAGACTGAAAATTTTGTCCATTCTTCTTTGCAAAATAGCTCAAGCTCAGTCAGATTGGATGGAGAGCGTCTGTGAACAGCAATTTTCAAGTCTTGCCAGAGATTCTCAATTGGATTTAGGTCTGGACTTTGACTGGGCCATTCTAACACATGAATATGCTTTGATCTAAACCATTCCATTGTAGCTCTGGTTGTATGTTTAGGGTCGTCGTCCTGCTGGAAGGTGAACCTCCGCCCCAGTCTCAAGTCTTTTGCAGACTCTAACAGGTTTTCTTCCAAGATTGCCCTGTATTTGGCTCCATCCATCTTCCCATCAACTCTGACCAGCTTCCCTGTTCCTGCTGAAGAAAAGCATCCCCACAGATTCAGATTCAGATTCAATTTTAATTGTCATTGTCAGTGTACAGTACAGAGACAACGAAATGCATTTAGCATCTCCCTGGAAGAGCGACATAGCAAATGATTTGAATAAATAATAATAAGTGATAATAAGTGTCCGGGGGGTGGGGGGGTGATTGGCAGTCACCGAGGTACGTTGTTGAGTAGAGTGACAGCCGCCGGGAAGAAGCTGTTCCTGGACCTGCTGGTTCGGTAACGGAGAGACCTGTAGCGCCTCCCGGATGGTAGGAGGGTAAACAGTCCATGGTTGGGGTGAGAGCAGTCCTTGGCGATGCTGAGCGCCCTCCGCAGACAACGCTTGCTTTGGACAGACTCAATGGAGGGGAGCGAGGAACCGGTGATGCGTTGGGCAATTTTCACCACCCTCTGCAATGCCTTCCGGTCGGAGACAGAGCAGTTGCCATACCATACTGTGATGCAGTTGGTAAGGATGCTCTCGATGGTGCAGCGGTAGAAGTTCACCAGGATCTGAGGAGACAGATGGACCCTCTTCAGTCTCCTCAGGAAGAAGAGACGCTGGTGAGCCTTCTTGATCAGAGTTGAGGTATTGTGGGTCCAAGAGAGGTCATCGGAGATGTTGACTCCCAGGAACCTGAAGCTAGAAACACGTTCCACCTCCGTCCCGTTAATGTGGATGGGGGTGTGCGTGCCGCCCCTGGACTTCCTGAAGTCTACAATGAGCTCCTTGGTCTTCTTGGAGTTAAGGGCCAGGTTGTTGTCAGCGCACCATGCTGCTAAGTGCTGGACCTCCTCCCTGTAGGCCGACTCATCGTTGTTGCTGATGAGGCCAATCACCGTTGTATCATCTGCATACTTGATGATGGTGTTAGTACCATGTACAGGTGTGCAGTCATAGGTGAAGAGGGAGTAGAGGAGGGGGCTCAGCACACAGCCCTGTGGAACGCCGGTGTTCAGGGTGAGGGTTGAAGAGGTGTGCTTGTCTAACCTAACAGACTGGGGTCTGTTGGTTAGAAAGTCCAGTATCCAGTTGCAGAGGGAGGGGTCGATGCCCAGGTTACCGAGTTTGGTGATCAGTTTTGATGGTATAATGGTGTTGAATGCTGAGCTGTAATCGATGAACAGCATTCTTACGTAAGTGTCTCTGTTGTCGAGGTGGGAGAGGGCGGAGTGAAGTGCCGTTGAGATGGCATCCTCCGTACTCCTGTTCTTGCGGTAGGCAAACTGATAGGGATCCAGTGTGGGGGGTAGGCAGCTTTGGAGTCCCCACAGCATGATGCTTCCACCACGTTTCACAGTGGGAATGGTGTGTTCAGGGTGATGTGCAGTGTTAGTTTTCCGACACACATAGCGTTTTGCATTTAGGCCAAAAACTTCAATTTTGGTCTCATCTGACCAGAGCACCTTCCTCCACATGTTTGCTGTGTCCCCCACATGGCTTGTGGCAAACTGCAAATGGGACTTCTTATGGCTTTTTTTCAACAATGGCTTTCTTCTTGCCACTCTTCCATAAAGGCCCGATTTGTGGAGTGCACGACTAATAGTTGTCCTGTGGACAGATTCTCCCACCTGAGCTGTGGATCTCTGCAGCTCCTCCAGAGTTACCATGGGCCTCTTGGCTGCTTCTCTGATCAATGCTCTCCTTGCCTGGCCTGTCAGTTTAGGTGGACGGCCATGTCTTGGTAGGTTTGCAGTTGTGCCATACTCTTTCCATTTTCGGATGATGGATTGAACAGTGCTCCGTGAGATGTTCAAAGCTTGGGATATTTTTTTATAACCTAACCCTGCTTTAAACTTCTCCACAACTTTATCCCTGACCTGTCTGGTGTGTTCCTTGGGCTTCATGATGCTGTTTGTTCACTAATGTTCTCTAACAAACCTCTGAGGCCTTCACAGAACAGCTGTATTTATACTGAGATTAGATTACACACGTGGACTCTATTTACTAATTAGGTGACTTCTGAAGGCAATTGGTTGCACTGGCTTTTATTTAGGGGTATCAGAGTAAAGGGGGCAGAATACATTTGCACGCCACACTTTTCAGTTTTTTATCTGTAAAATAAATTTGAAAACCATGTATCATTTTCCTTCCACTTCACAATTATGCGCCACTTTGTGTTGGTCTATCACATAAAATCCCAATAAAATACATTTACGTTTGTGGTTGTAACGTGACAAAATGTGGAAAAGTTCAAGGGGTATGAATACTTTTGCAAGCCACTGTATATCTGCAGCACTCCACCAATCAGGTCCTTATGGTAGAGTGGGTAGACGGAAGCTACTCCTCAGTAAAAGGCACATGACAGCCCACTTCAAGTCCACCAAAAGGCATGAGAAACAAAATTCTCTGGTCTGATGAAACCAAGATTGAACTCTTTGGCCTCAAGGCCAAGTATCATGCTGGAGGAAACCAGGCACCGCTCATCACCTGGCCAATACCATACCTACGGTGAAGCATGGTGGTGGCAGCATCATGCTGTGGGGATTTTTTTCAGTGGCGGGAACTGTGAGACTAATCAGGAATGAGGGAAAGATGAACAGAGCAAAGTACAGAGAGATCCTTGATGAAAACCCGCTCCAGAGTGTTCTGGACCTCAGACTGGGGTGGAGGTTCACCTTCCAACAGGACAACGACCCTAAGCACACAGCCAAGACAACACAGGAGTGGCTTCGTGACAAGTCTGTGAATTCCTTGAGTTGCCCAGCCAGAGCCCAGACTTGAACCCGATCGAACATATCTGGAGGGACATGAAAATAGCTGTGCATCGACGCTCCCCATTGCACCTGACAGAGCTTGAGAGGATCTGCAGAGAAGAATGGGAGAAATTACCCAAATACAGGCGTGCCAAGCTTGTAGCGTCATACCCAAGAAGACTTGAGGCTGTTATTGCTGCCAAATGTGCCTCATCAAAGTGCTGAGTAAAGGGTCTGAATATTTATGTGAATGTGATATTTCAGTTGGTTTTTTTTATTACTTTGCAAAAATTTCTAAACCCCTGTTTTCGATTTTTTATTATGGGGTATTGTATGTAGATTGATGATAAAATAATTGACTTAATCCCATTTAGAATAAGACTGTAACGTAACAAAATGTGGAAGAAGTGAAGGGGTCTGAATACTTTCTGAATGCACTGTGTATATGCCGTGGAATACATTTCTATGATGAGTCAAAGAATTACAGCCATCAAACATCACTGAATACAATGCAAAAACTCAATTTGAAACTATGATTCTGAATAATAGGTTGCAAAGATTTCCACAATTTTTAGTATTATTTCAGAAATCCCATCATTTATATTTTTGTACCTCCACTCGGAAAATATATACATGCTCTACTTCCTATGAGTTTGACCTTGAATATTTAGTTACACTGAAGAAAACATCAAAATGTTTATTTAAGAAATCATTTTAAAACTGTCTGTGATTCCAGCAGTTAGAGGTACTAGGAATTGTACTTGACCTTTTTTTGCAGAAACTTCCATTGAACTAACTTGCAACTATAATTACGAAAAAAACTGGGAAGATTTTATTGAAAAAAAATCTTACTATTCATTACCAATTTTACATTTCATTTCCTTTAAGCCAGTATCAGCTTAAATGCATTCAAAACATTGGCTTCAAAAATTAAGGTGATCAAGAAGGAAGCCAAATAATTTGTGACTATCAGATTAATTGTCAATGATAGTGATAGATAATGATTACTTTTATCCGTCTCATTGATAAATAAGAAACCAAATCTTTGTGAGAACGGTTGATAAAACATGATTTTAATATCTGATATTTGTATTTAGTTCAAAGTGATCTAAGATAAATGAAAACACACAGGTATTTTATTTGCAAGAAATAAATCATATTTGCCAGAGTACATTAGTTAGATTCTCCTTGAGTGTTTTGATAAAAACAAGAGGCAACTTTATTTTTATTATTATACTCCAGCTAAGCTGCTATTAAGCAAAACATTTCTAAACCATATTTTCTGTTTTTGATTGAAGGGAATGGAGATATCCAGAGCAGCTGGAGGGAAACTACAGCAGTCTTATGATATGAGAACTTAAAAACAATGAGGCACATTGTCCTTCAAACAAGCTTTGTCATTTGACAAATCCTCTTTCTGCCTCTTGCTCATATCCCTGAAACCTATAGTATGTGAAAATCTGTTGATCTTTGCCCTGAATATGCTCAATGACCAGTAATCCCTAGGCTTCTCGGATAGAAAATTGCAAAGATTTATTGCCCTCTCATTCAAAAAAAAGTTACCACTTCAATCCTAAAACTATGCGATCCCTTAATGTGAGATGACCCTCCTAGTTGAGAAAACAGAGGAAAGTGTCCCAACATTTACTCTGTTGATCCCAATAAAAATGTTTATGTTTCAATTATGTCAGATTTCAATCTTTTCCTCAAGAGTGATACAAGTCAATCTTACTCAATTTGCTCACATTACAACATTTTGGAAATCACAGTGGCACTGCAGTTAGATCTGCTGCCTCGTGGCTCCAGTGACTCAAGTTTGATCCTAACCATTGATGCAGCCTGTGAGAAGTTTGCATGTACCCACTGTGATGAGGATGGGATTTGCACAGGTGCTTTGCCTTCCTTATTTGTCTACTCTAAATTACCTTTCATAGAAGGGTGGTAGGAGAATATGAGGAGTTAATGGACATATAAGAGAGAGTGTGCAGGGAATGGAAGGACATGGATCATGGAAGGACAGAAGGGATTAGTTTAATTTGACATCATACTCAATACAGTCATAGTGGCCACGGGGTCTATTCCTATGCTGTATTGTTCTTATAAACTACTGAGAACAAAGTGTGGGGAATGGGACTGAAGATATTGCTCTAGGAACCAGTGTAATATAGCCTCCTTTGTTTTAAAAGAAGAAAAATGTAGATATCTGACCAGTTCTAATATGCAAATCCTACTATTCTGTGTTCCATAGAAACATATAAACATAGAAAATAGGTGCAGGAGTAGGCCATTCGGCCCTTCGATCCTGCACCACCATTCAATATGATCATGGCTGATCATCCAACTCAGTATCCTGTACCTGCCTTCTCTCCATACCCCCTGATCCCTTTAGCCACAAGGGCCACATCTAACTCCCTCTTAAATATAGCCAATGAACTGGCCTCAACTACCTTCTGTGGCAGAGAATTCCAGCGATTCACCACTCTCTGTGTGAAAAATGTTTTCCTCATCTCGGTCCTAAAAGTTTTCCCCCTTATCCTTAAACTGTGACCCCTTGTTCTGGACTTCCCCAACATCGGGAACAATCTTCCTGCACCTAGCCTGTCCAACCCCTTAAGAATTTTGTAAGTTTCTATAAGATCCCCCTCAATCTTCTAAATTCTAGCGAGTACAAGCTGAGTCTATCCAGTCTTTCTTCATATGAAAGTCCTGACATCCCAGGAATCAGTCTGGCGAACCTTCTCTGTACTCCCTCTGTGGCAAGAATGTCTTTCCTCAGATTAGGAGACCAAAACTGTACGCAATACTCCAGGTGTGGTCTCACCAAGACCCTGTACAACTGCAGTAGAACCTCCCTGCTCCTATACTCAAATCCTTTTGCTATGAATGCTAACATACCATTCGCTTTCTTCACTGCCTGCTGCACCTGCATGCCTACTTTCAATGACTGGTGTACCATGACACCCAGGTCTCGTTGCATCTCCCCTTTTCCTAATCAGCCACCATTCAGATAAAAGTCTACTTTCCTGTTTTTGCCACCAAAGTGGATAACCTCACATTTATCCACATTATACTGCATCTGCCATGCATTTGCCCACTCACCCAGCCTATCCAAGTCACCTTGCAGCCTCCTAGCATCCTCCTCACAGCTAACACTGCCCCCCAGCTTTGTGTCATCCGCAAACGTGGAGATGTTGCATTCAATTCCCTCGTCCAAATCATGAATATATATTGCAAATAACTGGGGTCCCAACACTGAGCCTTGTGGTACCCCACTAGTCACTGCCTGCCATTGTGAAAAACACCCGTTTACTCCTACTCTTTGCTTCCATCACAGCCAGTCCGTTTCACCAGCAAATATTCAAGCTGTTCCATTTTGTAATTCAAGGAGATGCTTTGCCTGGCAAAATGATAAATGTGAGGACACAAATGTGAGGATGTGAATACTTTGGTGATAATGAGAATAGAAACAGAAAATAGCTTTAATGAAGTTAAAGCAAAATCCTGCATTTGATGAAAATCTGAAATTAAAACTGAAAAATATTGGAAATATTCGGTCGGACATCTACTGAGAAAGAAACAGTTACCATTTGTTAACCCTTCGTCAGGACAGGGAATAGTTAGGAGTGCATGTGTTTTAAAATGAAATGATAGGAGAGGCATAGTGGATAAAACAAAGGGAAAGTCTATAATTGGGTGGAAGACAAAAAGGATTAAATGACAACAAAAAAACTGACAGTGGAAGGTAGGAAAAGCCTAAAGATTTAAAAATGTGAAGGGATTAATTGAAATATCCAAAATAATTTGAAGGAATGCTGAAACTATGAAACTAAATACGAAACATGGCTAAAAGGAAATAAGTAGAGAGAGAATGGAATTGCTCTATGGGGAGCCAGAATGGTACAAATGGCCTCCTTCTATAGTCTCTATCATGACATTTCCTTTCCTTAGAAATGAAGAGTTATCCTTCACCTGGTCTAATCTGCCATAGATTTAACAACACATTCGCAGTTTAATTTCTGGAACTTTATGTTCCATGGGGTGCATTATCAGTGGGCAATTGGCTTGACCATGGTAATCCATTGTTCTCAGGATTGTTGAACTTCCTGACAATGACAATGTTAAGTGCTGACAATTAGTTTCGTTTAGGTTTGTTTAAAGATACAACACGGAAACAGGCCATTTGGCCCTCCGAGTCCACACTGACCAGTGATCCCCACACTCTAACACTGTCCTAAACACACTAGGGACAATTTTACATATATACATTGATACCAAGGCAATTAATTTACAAACCTGTATGCGTTGTAGTGTTGGTGAAAACCGAATATCTCGGAGAAAACCCATGCAGGTCACGGGGAGAGCGTACAAACTCTGTATTGACAGCATCTGTAGTCAGGATCGAGCCCGGGTCTCTGGCGCTGTAAGGCAGTAATGCAGAAATTTCAGACCATTACATTTTTTGGGGAGCAAAAGGACACAAAGTGCTGGAGTAACTCAGCAGGTCAGGCAGTATCTCTGGCGAACATGGATAGGTAATGTTTCGGATTGAGACCCTTCTTCAGAATCTATGGGTCTACATTTTTTGGGAGGGAGTTTTGCACAAATTGATGACTTTTCCTACACTGCAAGTCTGACAACATTTAAAAAAAAGTTAATTATTGTTGCCCTAGGCGAGGATCCAGAAGACTGGTGAGTGGCCAATATTGGAGAGGATAGGATTTACATGCATTTGGAAAAGAATGGGATAATTAAGGACGCTCTGCATGGATTTGACTGTGGCAAAGGGTAGTGGTGGAGTGGTGTTATTCTGGCTGGAGATATGTGACCAGTGGAGTTTTTGCAGAGACTTGTGCTAGGACCTCTGGTGTTTATGATAAATATAAATACACATGGGTTGGTTAGTAAGTTTTCAGCTGACAACCAGATTGGTGGAGTTGAAAACTGTGAGGAATGTTGTCAAAGGTGGGATTTAGATCAGTTACAGATGTGGACAGAAAAATGATAGATGGAGTTTAGTCCAAGCAAGTGTAAGGTGTTATAATTTAGGTGATCAGTTGTATGGGGAAAGTATATAATTAATAATAAGACCCTTACCATTGTGATGTACAGTGATGTACAGAGGGATCTTGAGGTGCAAGTCTTGCATCATATTTAGGCAGTGGAAATCATTTTCAGCATAGACACTGTGGGCTGAAGGGCCTCATCCCGTGCTGTGGCACAGACAATGTGGTCCAAAGGACCTGTTTCTGTGCTGTACTGTTCTATACTAAATGAAAACATTGATTTGAAACCCATGAGATAAGGACTCTGATGCATGAATGCTAGTTGTATGCAAATTTGAAAAGGCAATTTTTAAATTTATCAGAGAGTTAAAATCTATTTCCAGCATAACTTTAGCAATCATTATTTTGGTATTACTGACCACATGTAAAACACTGAGAGCATTGGCAATGCACAGACAAAACAACTTGAAAGGGCCACACGGCGATAAAATAACGAGCCTTGTCCGAAAGGAAAGGGTGATGAAAAGTTTATCTGATAAAGATAGCTTGCCCTGTGCTTAACAATTACAGGCAGTATGCTTACACCCATCTGATTTTAAAAAATGTGTTGCATTGTAAAGGCAGTGGGAGTGTAGCAAGCTTTTCCGTGGGTGTACTGTCAAGTACTTGAATAAGAGTGTTGATAGAAAAGCCACCAAGATTTGGCAAAGTTATGTTGAATTATCAACTAGTTTCCACAGTGCAAAACAAAACAGCGAACTTAACGTAGACCAGTTTTAACTGTGATATCTGAAGAGTGTTTTGCACTGATTCTAGCAATGTCATAAAATCAGGACCTGCAGGATTCTAGTGATGCTAAACACGTGAGTTAGAAGTGCGCACGTACTGTATTCCATTTTCAAAATGTAATTCATGTTCCTAAATTACAGGGACAGAATTAGGCCATTCGGCCAATCAAGTCTACTCCGCCATTATATCAAAGCTAATCTATCTTTCCCTCTCAACCTCTTTCACCTCCCTTCTCCCCATAACCCTTGACACCTTTCCTAATCAAGAATTTGTCAATCGCTGCCTTAAAATTTCCATTGACTTGGCCTCCACAGCAATCTGTGGCATCTTTAGCTTGATTGACATCAAAATACAACACACTTACTTTACTATAATGTGTGTTATGCTCAAGTAATTGAAGAATAATTTCTGCCCTAATGTATGTTACTGATCTGATGCAGATGGTGATTGAGTAATCTACAAAATATATGTTTTGGTGATCATCACAACAACAAAATTGGTGGACGTTTGCAGTTTCAGTGAACTTCTAGTTTTAGAAGTCGAATCTCCAACAATAAATCCAATTCAGAATTCTGGGACTTATCATTGGCAACCCAAGGTTAATGAATAGGCTTCAAGCATAATTCATACAACCTGCACTTGGATTCTCCTCATGTATCTCAATTAAGGAGCAACATGGAAATTACAATGAACTATAGTGAACAATGATGAACAATATCCCCAGCATTGCAATTTTAATGTCAAATTAAAACAAAGTCTTACATTTATATAGTTCCTTTCACATCCTTACGATGTCCCTAAAACAATCAACCCGCTGTGGAATCAAAAACTAATGCAGGGTCAAAAGTGAAACATTATTGTTTCTTTTTTAAAAGTTTTATATAAATATTCTTCGTATAGACTTAGCCTTAAGAATGTGGTTTTGTAGAAAATACCACTAGATTCGTCAGACGCCCATTCCTGAAAGATATGGATAGAACCTGTTTAAAGAGTGTGAAATATTTGCACATTTAAACGAATTGGCACTGTCTACCGTTGCAGCCTCGTGTCATTACTTGATCTGTCAAAAGATCTTGACGAACAAGTCATGCAATTGCCTCATGCATGTAGAGAGGACCTGAGGTGAAATTGTTGATTGTAACTAAGCAATAGGATTGCTAGCAACATATTACGTCCAAGTTTGTATTCTCGTGGAGATATATTTTGTAATATGTAACAATTTCAGCCATGTAATCTTTCCTTAGTTTTGGATAGATAAGCTGTCATGATGATAGAAACAGAGAAAATAGGTGCAGGAGTATGTCATTTGGCCCTTCGAGCCAGCACCACCATTCAATATGACCATGGCTGATCATCCAAAATTAGTACCCCATTCCGACTTTTTCCCGATATCCCTTGATTCCCTTAGGCCTAAGAGCTTCCAACCCTCTCTTGAAAACATCCAGTGAATTGGCCTCCACTGCCTTCTGTGGTAGAGAATTCCACAGATTCACAACTCTCTGGGTTAAAAATGTTTCCTCATCTCAGTCCTAAATGGCCTACCCCTTATTCTTAAACTGTGACCCCTGGTTCTGGACTTCCCCAACATCGGGAACCTCCCTACTGCTGTTTGGTGGCCTGTATACACTCCAGCAAGCATATTCTGCCCTTGGCTATTTCACAGTTCTACCCATACCAATTCTACAGCATCCAAGCTAATGTCTCTCCTTGCTATTGCATTAATCTCCTCTTTAACCAGCAATGCCACCCCACCTCTTCCTCTCTGTCTATCCGTCCTGAATATCGAATACCCCTGCATGTTCAGCTCCCAGCCTTGGTCACCCTGGAGCCATGTGCCCGTAAATCCAACTATATCATATCTCTTAATTACTAACTGCACATTCAATTCATCCACCTTATAGATAGACTGAAGAAGAGTCTCGACCCGAAACGTCACCTGCTCTTTTTCTTCACAGATGCTGCCTGCCCCGCTGAGTTACTCCAGCTTTTTGTGTCTATCTATGGTGACAGACTTGCTGAGCTGTGTGCAAAATAGTATTTCACTGTACCTTGGTTCATGTGACAATAAAAAAAACATAGATACATTGAACCATTGAACCATTGGTATATTTAATGAAGCTTTTCATAATAACTTGATAAAATCGAGACTGTGTTTCCCACAGATGTGCAAAGATAAGTACAGCTGCTGTCTGAATGGATCCATTATGTTGTGTGCTTCTCCCATCAGGGTGCCAGAACAATATTTTCTCAAACTTGTTCATTTGTGTGGTCTTTCCAATGAAAAGCATGGGCTCTTGGTGTCTACTGATTTTTCTCACTGCTTCCCAGGGATCTCCTTTCCTTCGTATTGCTAACAGGAAGTAACTGCTCAGGGAATGATTACTTTACACTAAGGATATGATCCCCACAGAGGTGTATCTGTACATCAGTCAGTTCTAGACCGCAAGATCAGAACCATCCCCATAAAACATGAAATCAAAGCAGAAACAAATGTTCTTAAAGTTACTGGATTTTCTAGTTGTTAGAGATAATGATTGCATTGAGAAGTTTTGTTTATAGCCTCTCGGGTTTCCTTATCTATCCTCCAAGTCCCATTCCAGAAATTTAGCTGAAGTATGGATTCACTACTTCAGGAATTTAGCCCCTTATGTTATTCCTCTTATCCTTATTTCAAGGTGACATTATTAGTGATGAATGATCCTTTGCATTTAAAACCACTGATCATTTTAACTAATAATTTAATATGCTTTATATCAGGCAGAATGTACCAAATGTTTGTCATTGCTCAGTTTCTGAAGGTCCAGGGCAGCCCCTAAGAGCCATATCTCCAGAACAAACTGTGTTTGCATTCTCCAAAACAAATCCTTTCTTGCATCATTCCCACTTGTTTATTGCCTCTAGTTTTGGAACTTGACTCAATTTGAGAAGTGGATCAGAGTTCCTGAGGAAAACTCAAGAGATCATTCATTTGTTCATAACGAAGATAGACACAAAAAGCTGGAGTAACTCAGTGGGACAGGCAGCATCTCTGGAGAGATGGAATGGGTGACGTTTTGGGTCGAGGTTCATTTGTTCATGTTGTGTAGGGTTGTGGTGGTGGTGGTGGTTGTGGGGCAGGGAATTTGAAATATACTTTGCAATTCAGGACAGATGGAAAATACATTATAATTTACATTGAGAATACAATACACTGAAGAATTGTTCTGACATCAATTCATGTTTTTCTTGGAAGCTCTCCTCACACCTGCGGCAGGGAGCAAAGAACAAATTTCACATTTAGGACTAGAAAGTTTATGTTAATTAAAGAGCAGAGCGGCAGGCACATCTCTAGAGACAGAAGGTCATTTGGGTTTGTAATCATCGAATACGAGGAAGGAATGGGAATGATTTAAATTTTTTTTTGTTTCCTTTGCAGTGTCTAAATGCATCACCATGTTCCATAGTGCACTTTGCTGTACAACTGATTCAGGGTCAAAAAGAGAGATTAAAAAAAAAAGCTGTATCAGCACTTGCTACTGAATGCATGTTCCAGTATATCATTCTTTGAGGAATATTTTAGTTATGTTAGCATTTTAAATTATTCAGCACAATAACAAAACTGCATTAATCAAATATGTAGAGGGCCCAATACACATTTTCCATAAGTTTATTTTATTTTAGTTTAGAGGTACAGCACAGAAATAGTCCCTTCGGCCCGCCAAGATCATGCTGCCCAATGATCACACTAACACTATCCTACACACATTGGAGCCAATTTACTATATTCCAAGCAAATTAGCCTACAAACTTGTTCATCTTTGAAGTGTGGGAGGAAATTGGAACACCTTGAGAAAACCCACGCTGGTCATGGGGCGAACGTACAAACTCCGTACAGACAGCACCCATAGTCAGGATCAAACCGTTATCTCTGGCATTGTAAGGCAACAACCCTACCGCTGCTCCACCGTGCTGCCCATAAGTACCAGCTCAATGCATCATAGTCTTATTACCAGAGCATAGACTTATTACAGAGTCAAATACATAGTTCAAATGTGTTGAAGAAATGACCCAATACAACTCAGGATAGCTTGAGTCTAAGATATCAGCTTTAGCACTTCATGTTGTAATATTGTTGTTTGAGTCAAAGCCAATCTATTAACTAATGGAAATCCAGGGCGCCACCATAACCTAGAAAATATGTATTGTATAAAATAAGAAACTTTACGACTTTTGTGACTGAGTCAAAAAACCATACTCTATGAAAAATAGGATGTAAGGTTGCATCCGCATCATTTGGACATTTCAGTAAATTCAACGTTGAAGTGTCGCTTGAATTTATGACGTATTGTTTTACTATTGTTCTGTTACTTTATAAAGTACTCGCAATATAATTCATGTCTCAGGACACAATAGACTCACCCTGACGGCATATTCAAGGAGAGGTTAATTGGATTTATTTGGATCCCTGCTCATGTCCAGAAGCAAGCCTTTGTTACGTTTCATAAGGGTGCTCCAAATATTTGCGTTTGTAATAACAAGTTCCTTTTTAATCAGGATATCTATAACTAAGTAAAATAAATATTTGATTTAAGAGCCCCCTATTCAGTATTAATAGCTGACAGGTCTCTTGTTAAATTATTAATAAAAATCCTAATGCTACATCCTTTAAGTTGATTGCCAAAACAATTGTTCCTTCCCTCCTTCTTAGAGTGAATTGTTCCCTTGTGTGAAGCTATGGTTTCAACAGATAATAGCAAAATGACAGACTCAGTAAATAGTCTAATTAGTAGAATAGTTCATTCAGAGCAGAGGAAACAACATTTATAACATCTGAAAGATATTTTTTGTAAAACATTACAACAGCAATAATTTGATGGTGAATTACTGAATTGCAACAGGCTTCCTTATTTTAGGTTAATATCTGTAAAGCACGAGTTTCATACAAAGAAATATCATAGGTGCTTTTATAACTATCAGTATATCATATTATCTTTGTTTGCAGGATAGTTTGAGTTTCATGAACATTAAATTAAACTTCAAACATCTTAATTTAACCATGAATACTGTTATTCCCAAGCAACCCCTTGTAAAAGATTGACAATATCTCAAATACATTCTTTGTGAGGTGTGTTGATGATCTGGAACTCACTGCTTATAGGATGAGAGAAGCAGATTGATTCATGGCTTACACAATGAACTGCATAGGCATTTAAAGAAAAATAAGTTGCAGGGCATTGTGGAAAGAGTGGGAGATGGGAACCAAATAGATTACTCAACAGAAACCAGCACCAGTTTGATTGATCCAACGGCCTTCCTCTGGGCATATCAATGCTTTGATCTTTATAATATTCCAAAGAGCTCTAAGCAATCCTCTTCATAGGGTGGGAGGAGGTAGCAATTTGTAAATATTCATGCATTCACTTTATATTCTACTATGAACCCACCATAATCTGACTTTATGAGAACAAGAAATGCTGGAAATGTGCAACAGGTTAGAATCAGATGGAATAGGAAAGAGAGAAAACAACTTGCAGATGGGTGGGAGAGAAATGGGTAGGTCGGAGTGAATATCTGTGCTAGGGTGATCAGGTACAATAATGACTGCATTGGTGCTGCTTCCAACATTCATACAAAACTTGAAAATCCCACTACCATTGCTGTAATTTCCACCCTATTCTTAACTTCAAAGGTTTTCACACAAAGGGTGGTGGGTGTATGAAACAAGCTGCCAGAGGAGGTAGTTGAGGCTGGGACTATCCCATCGTTTAAGAAACAGTTAGACAGATACATGGATAGGAGAGGTTTGGAGGGATATGGACCAAGTGCAGGCAGGTGGGACTAGTGTAGCTGGGACATAGTTGGCTGGTGTGGGCAAGTTGGGCCGAATGGCCTGTTTCCACACTGTATCACTATGACTCTCTATCTCTGACTCTTTCCCTTCCTTTTCACGATCTCTTGTTCACTTCTCAGGTGATAGGCTAGTATAAACATCCTTTTATAAGTCTACAGACTCTCATAACTTTTTTGCACCATATTTCCTCGAGGACTCTATTGTTATCTCCCAGTTCCTCTATCACCACTATATTTGTTCTGATGGAGAGACCTGTCACAAAGGTTCTTTCTTCATGAATCACAGCTTCTCCTCTTGCTGAACAGATATTATCATAAGGCATCTATGACATTTCTATCATTGTTAACAGAGCTTCCTGTAACCTGGTCTCAATCCCTCTCCTTCTAGCTGCTCCCCACTTCCCACTCCAGCAGCTCTGCATTCTGCAGATCATACCATAACACTATCTCATGAACGATCAAGGAATTGCCCATTGTGTCCTATCAGATAATTATCCCCCATCAATATATATTAAAAGGTAGATAATCTAACAATTATCATTTTATTTGTTTGTACTAACCTTTTACAAATCTGGAAAACCATAAACATCAGATATCTTTCAGTGGTTTCAATGCATTTGAATTCATTACATTTCAACTTTCAACATAATAATAAATATTGGTGATGCTTTCTCAGATGGGGAGATGTGGATTGTAATGATCTATAAAGTTGCACATAAAATGATCCATCAGAGCACTTTCATGAAATATTTCTTGACTGAAACCATAATTTGTATACCAAGAACGGGTAAAATATCCTGGAGGTTATGCTTAGTTGTGACCATATTTAAAGCATTCATTTTAATCGACTATGACAATATGTGTGAGTTTTCAATGATACATATTTGTGACATGCTGTTTCTGAAGCCAGGATAGAGGCAGAAAAGGAGTGGACTTTAAAGTAGTCCAATAGTTTACATAACCTTATGTCCTTTAACTTACTTGTGTTAGACGTAGATTTCAAAGACATAACAATAAATCTCTCAAACCTGGCCAGATTTTGCTTTAAACTCCCTTTGCTGCTGTTCCAGCCTGTCTCTGTTGCCACCAAACAGCTTGTGTCTGGTGCCTTGATGATTGACTGTGTGGACATTGGCCAAAACAAAATGCACAATAGATCTTAGAACATATTGCCAAAGATTGCAAGTAAGAACATTTATTGCACTAGGACATTGGATGAAGCAGCCCAGAGAGAAACGATAAATTCCTAGAGTGAAAATAACTTTTATTTCCTTTGAAATATCATCCTAGATACTATTTTAAATGAATTTAGAGTAATTTTCTCACAATTGTCACCTGTTTATATTGGGAACATTTCTTGCTTCTTGGAGATCACCTATTTCCATCTTCATAGCATCAGCCACTTCTGCCCCTCATTTAGATTACGGCTGGGTGAACCATCCCTTCATTTGTCCCCTCCACATTTTCAAGCTCACAGACCTGGTATTCTGTACTCTCAATAAACATCAGATCACCCAAAACTTTTGTCCCTTATCATAGCTTTTATCTTATTAATATGGGATTAATTACCCTCTCTGATTGCCCTTGAGCAGGCAGTGGTGACCTGTCGTTGAAATTATGTAATTATTTTGTGTCTATCTTCGGTATAAACCAGCATCTGCAGTTCCTTCCTAAACATTTTGTCTGCTCCACTCCCCCCACCTCCAGTTTCCACTCCCCCCCCCCCCCTTCCACCCCCTTCCTACTTTCAATTCTGAAGAGGGTTCCGACCCAAAATGTCATCCGTCCTTTTTCTCCAGAGTTGCTGCCTGATCTGCTAGTTTACGTGGTGTCTATCTTCGGTATAAACCATCATCTGCAGTTCATTCCTATGCATCAGCATCAGTGGGTTGAGAATTCCAGAGTTAGATCCAAAGATGATGAACCAATGGTCTTTTAGTTCCAGTTAGTAATGGTGTGTGACTTGGAAACATGCAGAGGGTGGTATTTCATTGCATTTTCTGTGCTTGTCTTTCTTGGTAGTGATGGCTGTAGGTTTGAAATTGCTGTTAAAAGTCTAGCAGAATAACTGCACTGCATCTTATAAATGGCACAGGAACCTGACTAGCACGCGGGCTAAAGAATGGATGAAATACTATACTCTGAAATGTACGAATATATCTCGAATGAAGTCTTTTTTGTTTTAATAAATTTTTCCATTCTTATTTAACTACCTTTTTTTTTTTTTTTTTTTTTTTTTTCTTCTCTTTCTTTTCTTTCTTTACTTCATCTATCTCTTTAGTTCTATCTAGTTTAAAAAAAAAAAAAGGCAAAAAGTATTGGAGACAATGTAATAATAATTGACAATATTATCAATTTAAAAATGTAAGACTGTAATGATGTAATTTGGTTATGTACCTATCTCCAATAAAAAATATTTTCAAAAAAAAAACAAAATAAATGGCACATATTAAGACCATAAAACCGTAAGACATAGGGGAAGAATTAGACCATTCAGAATCTACTCTGCTATTTAATCATGGCTGATCTGCCTTCTTCCCATTACCTTTGACACCCTAACAAATGAATAACCTATCAATCTCCACTTTAAAAATACCCAATGCAGTCACAGTGCACTAATGCTGGAGGGGTCGAATGTTTAGTTGATGGATGGAGTGCCAATCAAGCTGACTGTTTTGTCCACAGTAATATTAAGCTTTTCAAGTGTTACTGGAGATGCAATTATCCAAGCAAGTGAAAAGTATTCATCTCACTTCTATCTTATGTATTGTGCCACAGGGTCCTGTTTTTCTATTAACCCTCTCCTCAACAAAAGTAACAAAAGCTTTTCACTGTACTTCAGTACACGTGACAATAAACTAACTGATAAACTGATAAACTCGTTTCAATATTGGTTTCCGGTACCAAGCAGTTCAGGTGTAACATTTTCCTTGACTTTGAACTTTCAAGATCACATCTCTTCCCACATTTTTAAACTTTCTCCAACACTGCAACACCTTATCCTCTGAGTTCTCCATTCGGTGGTTTAATTTAACTATTGCATATCAACCCTCCTACCATTGACTATTGGCAACATTGTCTTCAACAATTGGACTTCATGAGAGAATTTCTGTTTTCCCCTGATACATTTTTAGAGCATAAAAAATAGGCATACATAAAGGTAGTGCAATGAATAACATATGAACAGCCATTTGCTTGTCCTTTTACTCCCAAGCCATTTCCATTCACTAATCCCACATGCCTTGACTCCCTTAATGTCAAAAAATGTATCAGTCTCTATCTTGAATGTACACAATGACTGATCCACCACAACTCTCACATGGGGATTGCCAAAGATTCACTGCTGAACAAGTATCATCTCACCTCTGTTCTGAATTTTCTGTTGTGAATGCAATCCCTGATCCTAAATACAGGGGAAACAGCATCCAACATCTGTCAGTCAAGCCCAGGAATAATTTTGCACATTTCAATAAGATAACTTCTCATTCTTCTAGTCAGGAGAGTATTGGCCCAGTGTCTCCCCTCATCCCAAGAAACAAGCTGGTGAACTTTCATTACACTCCCTGGATTACATATATATCATTCATTTGGAGGGAGATTAGAACTGTACACAATATTCCAGACACAATCTCATCAGGGCCCTGTATGATTGTACAATGCTATAATTAATTAGGCCAAAGGCAGGATATAAATGCAATTGAATACTGGCATTGTAACTATCCTATGCCACCTTTCTTGTTCTATTTATATGATCATGGTCTACCTGCCTTATGTTGTTATCTTTATCATGTTTGCCTAAACTGTTTCATTTTGCTGTATCTGTTTCATCGGTCCTTGACTGGATAATCTGATCAATTCTCATAGTTCTTTGTTCTCATGCTTTTTCATCTATTCTGAACTCATCTACAATTTCTCCTCTGTTGTACTGTCTGAAACTTATGCCATAGTTCTCCACAGTTTCTTCATTATGTTACATCTTTCACAAACTTCATAACCTCCTTTAATATATTCATTCTATCCCTATCTCTGCTAGCCAGCTGTGAAACTATCATATATATTTGTCTGTGTCAAAAAACCATGCACTGATGGAGAGTTGTAAAGCTCCAATGCAAAACAGAGCTAAGAGTTTTGGTTGTGAAATATTTACAAATCGCCACGTGAAAGAAATCTCTCTCTCTCTCTCTCTTTTTTGCAGGAAAATTGAGGCACTGACGGTGGTTAGAGGAGAGGGGATTTTGGAGGTAGAATGTTGTACTGGAAGCAGGGAATAGTGATTAACGTTTGAAGTCCAGACTGGAGAACCTGTGAAAGAGTGGGTTTCTGGCACTTTCATCAGAGTAAGTTTGCATTCCGCTGGAGAGAGGTGAGAACATAGAATTAGCTGATATATGGAAGAGTTAGAATGAATAGTAGATACACATTGAAGGGGAACTTGGATAATTATATGAGGGGAAAAGGAACTGATGGATGTGCTGATAGGTTCAGTTCAGTTCAGTTTTGTTTATTTTTTTTTATATATGCCATTTATTGTCACTATACATGTACAATGAGATTAAAAGCAGCTCGTCAAAAAACCTTATTGTTACGTGTAAAACTTTTGTTGCATAGAGAATGGTGAAATAAGTTGGAGTAAAGGTTCAAGTGGACAATACGCATGTGAGCAGTTCAGAGGAGTTGTATGAACACTTTTTGCAATGTGAGTTCAATGTAATGTAAATGTAAATTGTTCTTATTCTTTAGCCAGAGTTCTGCTTAAAATCCTGATTGTAGTCTTTAGTTCAATTCAGAACAGCAGATATGCATTTTTGCAATCCACATCACATCAAAATCATGCATCTTCCATCTGTAAAAACCATAATATGAAATACATTGTCATTGTTCAACAAAAAGAAAAAAAAGCAGTTTTAAACAGGATGTATGTGGGATAAATTGAAGCTTTAAACTGCAATAACAAGAACCTTTAAAGTAAATCAGACACTGTGAAATAATTGCACAATACCTTGGAAAGGAACCAAGTTCAGTGGCTCCTAAGCATACTCTCTGTGGGCAAATGTGGCAGCCACCTTTCTAGTGAACAATTGCATTATTCCCCTGACAGCTTAAGCAGTAGACATTAAGCAAGTTTCTGCTTTGATAAGCAACCTATGAAGAAATATACCACTTAATGTTTCTTCTAATTTTTATTCCACATCAAAACAGTAAAAAATATCAGAATATAAATTAATTCTTATTCATTAAAAACAATGCATCGACACTGTGTACATTGCTGTTGGAGAGTCATACTTGTTCATATGCAATAAATGTCTTATGAGGGAAATGGTGGAATGAGACAGAATATCTTATTGGAAATGATGTCAAACTGGTGACTCTGTATACTGTATGTTTATCTAAGATATATCTAAGTGCTTATATATAGTAACACTTGTACTGGATTGTATACAACAATAAATTTCACTGTACGTGTGACAAAGTACCATTGAACCATTGAATCTAGCCTGCAACATATATCAATGTACACATCCATGAAATAAAATTGAAAATACTGTAAATACTGAGCAAGTCATAGCATTTTTGAAGAGAGAAACAATTTCAGGTGTAAAACGTTTCAGTGAAAGTTATTCTGAGTATTTTTAATTGAATATTTTCAACATTTTTCTGTTTTATTTTTGACTTACAGGATCTTTAGTATTTGCCAGCTTTACATTTTTAAGAAGCAAAAATAAAAAACACCAGAACAAGTAGAAGATGTGCCAATGAACAAATAATAATCAGCAATAAAATTCAAAATACTAACTCCCAATGGACATCAGCAACAGGGGGGGGGGGGTGGGGGGGGGAGGAAGGTAGGGTGTCAGGTACTCTGGGTGAAGGAAATTGAAGGTCATTTAAGACAAAATAAGTTACAGGCAAGTAAGTGGGGAGAATGGTATTGGAGGGTTTGCTCAGAGAGCCAGTGTAGACTTGAATGGCCAAATGGTCTTCCTCTACGTCATTGGAAAAAATGAAATGCAAGCAGAGTCTGAGCCTCCAAATGTCACTTGACTTTTGCCAGTTTAACAGGATACCAAAGATAAGAAGGATCTTTAGACGTTAGACTTTCGCGATATAGTGCAGAAACAGGCCCTTCGGCCCGTCAAGTCTACGCTGACCAGTGATCTCCTGGTATACTAGTGAGTAGGATACTAACACTATCCTACTCACTAGTGACAACCCACTATTTTACCAAAGCCAATTAACCTCCAAATTTGCACATCTTTGGAGTGTGGAAGGAAACTGGAGCACGAGGAATAACCTGGCCACAGGGAGAACATATAAACTCCATACAGACAACACCCATAGTCAGAATCTAACCCGGGTCTCTGGTGTTGTAAGGCAGCAGCTCTACCATTATGCCACTGTGCCACCCTAATTTCACAATCTGAAATATCATCTATCCATGACCTCCAGAGATGCTGCCTGACCCGCTGAGTTACACCAGCACTTTGTGTTTTTTTTAAATGTAAACTGGCATCTGCAGTTCCTTGTTTCTCCTTTCTACCAAAGATGACAGTCTACTATTTGCAGCTTGTACAAATGCTTATGTCTGCTAGTTTGTAAGATGCACTCAGTATTGATGTGGACTAAACCTTATTTTTTATTGTTTCAGAAAGTAAGCTTTGTCTAATAACATAGAAAAAAGTAGAGGAAAAGCTTTTTCACACAGAGAGTTGTGAGTGTGTGAAATTCGCTGCCTCAGAGGGTGGTGGAGGCTAGTTCTCTGGATGCTTTCAAGAGGAGTTAGATAGATCTCTTTGGGATAGCTGAGTTAAGGGATATGGAGAGAAGGCAGGAACGGGGTACTGATTGTGGATCAGCAGCCATGATCACACTGAATGGCGGTGCTTGCTCGAAGGGCCGAATGGCCTACTCTTGCACCTATTGTCTATTGCCTATTGTCTATTAATTTATAAAAATTAAAACAGGCCCATTGTGTGATCATCAGGAAGGACAGTCTCAAACATCACCTAAGATGAAGAGTAGCAATAAAAGGGGCTTTTTCTGGTTGGCTGTGAGTGACTAGTGGAGTTCCGCAAGGGTTGTTGCTGGACTGCTACTCTTCACATTATATATTAATGATTTGGGTGAGGGGATTAAAGGCTTTGTGGCAAAGTTTGCGGATGATACGAAAATAGGTGGAGGGGCAAGTAGTGTAGAAAAAGTAAGGACTGCAGAAGGACTTGGACAGGTTGGGAGAGTGGGCAGAGAAGTGGCAGATGGAATATACTGTAGCAAATTGTGGAGTCATGCATTTTGGTAGTTGGAATAAAGGCGTAGACTATTTTCTAAATGGGGTGATAATCCAGAAATCGGAGGTGCATAGGGACTTGGGAGTGCTGGTGCTGGATTCCCAAAAAGTTAATCTGCAAGTTGAATTGGTAGTAAAGAAAGAAACTCAATGCTTGCATTTATTTCAAGAGGGCTTGTATAAAAGACTGCGACCATCCAACTGATCTGTGCCTCTCATGATTTATATACCCTCTGTAAAGTCACACTTTAGCCTCCTACGCACTTCCTCCTGCGATTAAGGCAAAAGGTCCTAGCCTATTTAGCCTTTCCCGATAATTCAAGCCCTTCAGTCCAAGTAACATCCCCTTTTCTGCACCATTTTCAGCATAATAATATCCTTCCGATAGCTGGGTGACCATAACTGTGTACAATATTTCAAGGGTGGTCTCACAACTTGTGAAGTTGCAACATGACATTGCAACCCATGTACACAATACCGTTACTGATGAGCCAGTCCAGTGCTTTCATCACCATCTTGTCCACATGTGTTGCCGCTTTCAAGGAACCAGAGGGTGATGGCGGAAGGTTGCTTCTCAGAATGGAAGCCTGTGACTAGTGGTGTGCAACAGGGTTCGGTGCTGGGCCCGTTACTGTTTGTCATCTACATCAATGATTTGGATGAGAACATACAGGGCAAGGTTAGCAAGTTTGCTGATGTTACTGAAGTTAGTGGTTTTGCAGATAATGAAGAAGGTTGTGAATGATTGCAGCAGGATCTGGATCGATTGGCCAGGTGGGCGGAGGAATGGTTGATGGATTTTAATACAGAGAAGTGTGAGGTGTGGCATTTTGGTGACGTCGAACAAGGGCAGGACCTACGCAGTAAATGGTAAGCCTCTGGGCTGTGTTGTACAGCAGAGGGATCTAGGAGTACAGGTGCATGGTTCTTTATAAGTCGAGTTGCAGGTAGATAAGGTGGTCAAAAAGGCTTTTGACACTTTGGCCTTCATCAATCAGAGTATTGAGCATAGAAGTTGGGAGGTCATGTTGCAGTTGTATAAGACATTGGTGAGACTGCATTTAGAATATTTTGTTCAGTTCTGGGCACCATGTTATAGGAAAGATATTGTCAAGCTGGAAAGGGTCCAGACAAGATTTATGAGGATGTTGCCAGGACTAGAGGGTGTGAGCTACAGGGAGAAGTTAAGTAAGCTGGGTCTCTATTCCATGGAGTATAGGAGGATGATGGAGGTCTTATAGAGGTATATAAAATCATGAGAGAAATAGATCGGGTAGATGCACAGGCTTTTACCCAGAGTAGGGGAATCGAGGACCAGATGACACAGGTTCAAGGTGAAGGGGAAAAGATTTAATAGGAATCCAAGGGTTAACTTTTTCACACAGAGGATGATGGGTGTATGGAACAAGCTGCCAGAGGAGGTAGTTGAGGTTGGGACTATCCCATTGTTTCAGAAACAGTTGGACAGGTACATGGATAGGACAGGTTTGGAGGGTTATGGACCAAGCGCAGGCAAGTGGGAATAGGGTAGCTGGGACATTGATGGCCGGTGTGGGTGAGTTTGACCGAAGGGCCTGTTACAACACTGCATCACTCTATATGTCTACCTGCACTTCTCAGTCCCTATTCGACAAAATTCTCCAGGGCCTTGCTGTTTGCCGTGTAAGTCCTGCCCTAGTTTAATTTACCAAAATGGAACTCTGTATTTATCCAAGTTAAATTCAATTTTCCATTTTGTGGACCACTTCTCTAATTTATCTAGATCTTGTTGTTGTCTTAGATAACCTTCAGATTCAGATTCAGATTCAGATTCAGAAAACTTTATTGTCTGTCGTAACAGAAAATCTTCTTTGACGTGGCTCAACATACAAACAGGACAATGTACTGATAAGCAGTCATACAACACAGATTTCTGCGAGCACACACAGTGTGTATAGATCTTAAAAGCAAGTATAAAGATTAAAAACTGTAAAAATAGACAAGATAAAAGTTGTGGATACGTGTAAAGTGACAGTACGTCAGGGTTAATTTGTCCCTTGTTCATTTTTTATTTAAGCTATTTATGGCAATGGGTATGTATGAGTTTTTGTGGATGTTTTTCTTGGATAGGGGGACTTTATATCGGCGGCCTGATGGCAGAAGTTGGAAGGACTTGTGCAGGGGGTGGGTGGGATCCTGTGTAATGAGGTTGGCTTTCCTTTTAACTGCCTGGGTGTGGAGTTCTGATAATTGATTTTGAGTTTTACCAGTTTTTTTGCTTGCTTGATTGATGATCCGGGAAAGCTTTGATTTGTCTTTAACAGTGGTGAGGGTGAACCAGGATGTGATGTTAAAGGTGAGTACAGATTCTATAAGTGATTTATAGACAGCTGTTAAAATGTCCTGTCTGACATCAAAGCTCCTGAGTTTCCTCAGCAGGAACAGGCGTTGCTGTGCCTTCTTGTACACAGAGTCTGTGTGCTGGGAGAAGGACAGGCGGGTGTCAATCTCTGTGCCCAGGTATCTAAAGGCCTCTACCTGCTCAACTGTCTGCCCATTCAGCCTCAGAGGGTCAAAGAGAGGTTGGGGGGAAGATGTTCGCCTCCCCCCACAACACAGCTCCTTGGTCTTGGAGATGTTAAGCTCCAGAGAGCTCTCTTTGATCCACAGCATCAGGGTGTTGACCTGCTGCTAGTAGGCAGCCAGAGAAGTGTGATCCTTGATGTGGGCCACCAGGGCCATATCGTCTGCATACTTAAAAAGGGAAATGTCACTGTAATTGTTTGTTATGTTGTTTGTGTAGATGGAAAATAAAATCGGTGATAAAACACAACCCTGGGGGACACCAGTGTTTAAAATCATGTTCTTGGATTTAAAACCATTTACCACCACATGCTGAGGCCGGTCCTGCAGGAAGTCTTTTATCCACAGGATAAGTGATGGGTTGACTTGTAGATCCAGAAGGCGGTTGCAGAGGGTGACCGTGTTGACTGTGTTAAAAGCGGAAGAAAAGTCCATAAATAAAATCCGTGTGTGGGGGTGTGGGGAGTCCAGCTGTCTGCTAACTGTGTCCAGGAGAGTCAAACAGGCATCCTCCACCCCACGCCTTGCCTTATAGGCAAACTGGAGTGGGTCAAGCCTGTCCACCACCATAGCAGTGAGGTGTTCACTTACCACCCTCTCCATATACTTGGAAAGAATGGATGTGAGTGCCACCGGTCTGAAGTCCTTCATCTCCCTGGCGTTAGATTTCTTCGGCACCGGTATAAGTGTGGACTCCTTCCACATCCGTGGGACACAGCTGGAATCAAGGAGATGCTGGAAAAGCTGAGTGATGACATCACCCAGCTGAACTGAGCATTCCCTCAGCACCTTGCCCCTGAGCCTGTCCGGGCCAGAAGCTTTGTGAGGGTTGATGCGGCCCAGTATAGATGTAACCTTCCTTTTATCCACTGTGATTGATGAACTGCTGGTGAGGGTCCAGTCATTCTGGGGGGGTGTCCTGTCAAACCTGCTGTAATAGATGTTGAGTTGCTCAGCAAAGGTGGCGGGGTCAGAGCATTGGATCAGGGCCGGTTTCTGGGCTCTGCCCATCATGGTGTTAAGTCCCTGCCATGCCTCCCATGCCAGTGGTGAATTTTTCCTCCACTTTGTTTTTGTAGTGGAGTTTGGCCAGCCTGGTCATCCTTCTCAACTCACTATTATACTGTTTTACTCTGTGTTTGTCTCCCTGTAGGAATGCCACTTTTTTGTTATTAAGACATTGCTTCAGGTCCTTGGTAACCCAAGGCTTGTTATTAGGGTACAGCTTGACCTGTTTTGTTGGTAAAACAGCGTCCACACAGAATAACAAATAGGAGGAGATAGAGTCTGTCAGCAGATTTAGGTCTCCCTCACAACTTTGGAAAAATATTTCCCAGTCAGTGATCTCCATGCAGCCCCTTAATGCAGCGACAGAGTCATCGTTCCAGACTTGAATAGTTTTTGTTTGTATATCTTCTGTTTTTAGTTTTTGTCTGTATTTTGGAAGCAGCAGAATGACATTGTGGTCGGAGCGACCGAGTGGTGAGCGGGGCTTTGAGACATAGGCTCCCGGTATGTTACCGAAACACAGATCCAGCGTTCTGTCAAGTCTGGTAGGTGTGGTGACATACTGCTCCAAGTTTGGAAGCAGTGTGGTGACATCGCATCTGTTAAAATCCCCGAGCAGGAAGACAGGCTGATCGCTGCTCTGATTGACAGCTCTGTTGAAACAGTCAGCAATGCGCTCCGCTGCAAATGCGTTATCAGGTCCAGGGACATACGCTAGGATAACTGTGATCTGTGTGAATTCACGGGGAAGGTAGTGAGGCCTGAACGACACCGTCATGATTTTGTAGTGTTTGCTGCATTCAGTCTCTCTGACAGTGAAGTTGACAGCCCACTCTGTGTTGACAGCCATGCAGAGCCCGCCCCCAATCGACTTCCGCGTCATCCGAGGATGGTGTGCTGCCTTCCTGGTGCCAGGATCCAGGATGTCACGGACAGAGTGCAGAAAATCCTCAAGGGCGAAGGTGAACATCCGGAAGTGGTAGTGCATGTCGGCACAAACGATGTCGGAAAGAAGGGGATGAATATTCTGCAGCGTGACTTTAGAGAGCTCGGAAAAATGCTGAAAAGCAGGACCTCCAGGGTTGTTATCTCCGGTTTGCTTCCAGTTCCTCGTGCTGGCGAGAGCAGGAACAGGGAGATACGGGACCTGAACGTGTGGCTGAGGAACTGGTGCACGGGGCAGGGATTTAGATTCTTAGATCACTGGGATCTGTTTTGGGGTAAGGGGGAACTGTACAAAAGGGACGGATTGCATCTTAACAGGTGTGGGACCAGCATTCTGGCAGGCAGGTTTGCCACTGCTACACGGGTGGTTTTAAACTGAATAAGGGGGGTGGGGTGTCGAATGGGCTAGTGGAGGATGGAGTTAAAGGGAAAGGGTTTCTTAAATGTGTGAGCGTAGAGACAGAGGGGTGTAAAATGAGGGTAGAAGCAATAGGTAGCAAGGTGAAAAGTAAAAGTGGCAGGCCGGAAAATCCAGGGCAAAAATCAAAAAGGGCCACTTTTCAACAAAATTGTATAAGGGGTAAGAGTGTTGTAAAAACAAGCCTGAAGGCTTTGTGTCTCAATGCAAGGAGCATTCGTAATAAGGTGGATGAGTTGAATGTGCAGATAGCTATTAATGACTATGATATAGTTGGGATCACGGAGACATGGCTCCAGGGTGACCAAGGCTGGGAGCTGAACATCCGGGGATATTCAATATTCAGGAGGGATAGAGAGAAAGGAAAAGGAGGTGGGGTAGCGTTGCTGATTAGAGAGGAGATTAACGCAATGGAAAGGAAGGACATTAGTTTGCAGGATGTGGAATCGGTATGGGTAGAGCTGCGAAACACTAAGGGGCAGAAAACGCTGGTGGATGTTGTGTACAGGCCACCTAACAGTAGTAGTGAAGTTGGAGATGGTATCAAACAGGAAATTAGAAATGCGTGCGACAAAGGCAAAACCGTTATAATGGGTGACTTCAATCTACATATAGATTGGGTGAATCAAATTGGCAGGGGTGCTGAAGAAGAGGATTTTTTGGAATGTATGCGGGATAGTTATCTAAATCAACATGTAGAGGAACCAACGAGAGAGCAGGCTATTTTAGACTGGGTATTGAGTAATGAGGAAGGGTTAGTTAGCAGTCTTGTTGTACGTGCCCCCTTGGGCAAGAGTGACCATAATATGGTTGACTTCTTCATTAGGATGGAGAGTGACATTGTTAATTCAGAAACAATGGTTCTGAACTTAAAGAAAGGTAACTTTGAGGGTATGAGACGTGAATTGGCCAAGATTGACTGGCAATTAATTCTAAAAGGGTTGACGGTGGATATGCAATGGAAGACATTTAAAGACTGCATGGATGAACTACAAAAATTGTTCATCCCAGTTTGGCAAAAGAATAAATCAGGGAAGGTAGTGCATCCGTGGATAACAAGGGAAATCAGGGATAGTATCAAAGCGAAAGATGATGCGTACAAATTAGCCAGAAAAAGCAGCATACCGGAGGACTGGGAGAAATTCAGAGACCAGCAGAGGAGGTCAAAGGGCTTAATTAGGAAAGGAAAAATAGATTATGAAAGAAAACTGGCAGGGAACATAAAAACTGACTGCAAAAGTTTTTATAGATATGTGAAAAGAAAGAGATTAGTTAAAACAAATGTAGGTCCCTTGCAGTCAGAAACAGGTGAGTTGATCATGGGGAACAAGGATATGGCGGACCAATTGAATAACTACTTTGGTTCCGTCTTCACTAAGGAAGACATAAATAATCTGCCGGAAATAGCAGGGGACCGCGGGTCAAAGGAGTTGGAGGAATTGAGTGAAATCCAGGTTAGCCGGGAAGTGGTGTTGGGTAAATTAAATGGATTAAAGGCCGGTAAATCCCCAGGGCCAGATAGGCTGCATCCCAGAGTACTTAAGGAAGTAGATCCAGAAATAGTGGATGCATTAGTAATAATCTTTCAAAACTCTTTAGATTCTGGAGTAGTTCCTGAGGATTGGCGGGTAGCAAACGTAACCCCACTTTTTAAGAAGGGAGGGAGAGAGAAAATGGGGAATTACAGACCAGTTAGTCTAACATCGGTAGTGGGGAAACTGCTAGAGTCAGTTATTAAAGATGGGATAGCAGCACATTTGGAAAGTGGTGAAATCATTGGACAAAGTCAGCATGGATTTACAAAAGGTAAATCATGTCTGACGAATCTTATAGAATTTTTTGAGGATGTAACTAGTAGCGTGGATAGGGGAGAACCAGTGGATGTGGTGTGTCTGGACTTCCAGAAGGCTTTCGACAAGGTCCCACATAAGAGATTAGTTTACAAACTTAAAGCACACGGCATTGGGGGTTCAGTATTGATGTGGATAGAGAACTGGCTGGCAAACAGGAAGCAAAGTGTAGGAGTAAACGGGTCCTTTTCACAATGGCAGGCAGTGACTAGTGGGGTACCGCAAGGCTCAGTGCTGGGACCCCAGCTATTTACAATATATATTAATGATCTGGATGAGGGAATTGAAGGCAATATCTCCAAGTTTGCGGATGACACGAAGCTGGGGGGCAGTGTTAGCTGTGAGGAGGATGCTAGGAGACTGCAAGGTGACTTGGATAGGCTGGGTGAGTGGGCAAATGTTTGGCAGATGCAGTATAATGTGGATAAATGTGAGGTTATCCATTTTGGTGGCAAAAACAGGAAAGCAGACTATTATCTAAATGGTGGCCGACTAGGAAAAGGGGAGATGCAGCGAGACCTGGGTGTCATGGTACACCTGTCATTGAAAGTGGGCATGCAGGTGCAGCAGGCAGTGAAGAAAGCGAATGGTATGTTAGCTTTCATAGCAAAAGGATTTGAGTATAGGAGCAGGGAGGTTCTACTGCAGTTGTACAGGGTCTTGGTGAGACCACACCTGGAGTATTGCGTACAGTTTTGGTCTCCAAATCTGAGGAAGGACATTATTGCCATAGAGGGAGTGCAGAGAAGGTTCACCAGACTGATTCCTGGGATGTCAGGACTGTCTTATGAAGAAAGACTGGATAGACTTGGTTTATACTCTCTAGAATTTAGGAGATTGAGAGGGGATCTTATAGAAACTTACAAAATTCTTAAGGGGTTGGACAGGCTAGATGCAGGAAGATTGCTCCCGATGTTGGGGAAGTCCAGGACAAGGGGTCACAGCTTAAGGATAAGGGGGAAATCCTTTAAAACCGAGATGAGAAGAACTTTTTTCACACAGAGAGTGGTGAATCTCTGGAACTCCCTGCCACAGAGGGTAGTCGAGGCCAGTTCATTGGCTATATTTAAGAGGGAGTTAGATGTGGCCCTTGTGGCTAAGGGGATCAGAGGGTATGGAGAGAAGGCAGGTACGGGATACTGAGTTGGATGATCAGCCATGATCATATTGAATGGCGGTGCAGGCTCGAAGGGCCGAATGGCCTACTCCTGCACCTAATTTCTATGTTTCTATGTTTCTATCCTAGTGTCTCTATCAAAACGGATGATCTTAAATCCATCAATATCGACATTGGTTATTTCTTCTGACAACCATGTCTCCGTGAAGCAAAAGAGACTTGTTTGACGGTAGTCTGAGTCAAGTTTGATGAGTGCGGAAAGTTCAGTTATTTTGTTGCGTAGTGACCGCACATTGGAGAGAGTTATTGCAGGTAGTGGCAGCCTCCTACCTCGTCTCCTCATTCTGTTCCGTATTCCTCCTCTGGATCCCCTTTTCCTACGAATGCGCTTGATGTAATGATTCCTCTGTAGCTGAGGAATCCCATTCAGGGAAGAAGGTGTCGCTTGTAGAACCAGGGGAGCAGGCCGCAGATCCAAAAACTTCACTTTCCATTACGCCATCAATTTTGGTGTCACCCACAAACATACTTACCATGTTCAAAACATTGTCATCCAAATTGTTAATATAGATGACAAGCAATAGTGGCCCCAACACCAATCCTTGCTGCACACCTCTGATCACAGGCCTCCAATCGGAATAACAACCCTCCATGACCACTCTCTGTCTCCTCCTACCAATTTTGTATCCAATTTTCAAGCTAATTTTGTATCCACTTGGCTATTTCACCCACCATTCCATGTGACATAACGTTCCAAACTAGCTCACTGTGTCAAGGACCTGGCTAAGGTCCACCTAGATACCGCCTCCCACCATGCCCTTATCAATCTTTTGTATCACCTCTTCAAAAAACTCAAATCAAATTTGTAAGACACGATTTCCCATGCACAAACCATGTGGATTAATCCTAATTAGTTATTTCTCAGTCCTAGCCCTTGCAAAAGCTGGAAGATTTTGTCCCTCAGAATTCCCTCCAGTAACCACCCATTAGGTATATTGAGACTGAGCTGGACTGTGAATAATAGTGTACATTATGTTATTGCTTTCACACTAACACTAACTTGTACAGTTTGGCGCCAATTATGGGTTACTTCTTTCATTATCTGTCACAGGATGATTTGTGTCAGTCCAAGTTTGTTATGAACACAAAGGAAAAGACAATGAAAGTCATAACCTCAGCTGATCATACTGTGTTTTATTTTCATAAGACTTGAATAATAAATATTCCTCTGTAAGAGAATGTGAAGTATAACTCCTTTGACTGTTAACCTTATATTTTCTCATTTCGGTATACAGAAAGATTGCAACGTTTGCGATTGTGTTCTTGACAAATTTGTAAATGATTGATTTACACAAAAATATAACTAATTGTTAAAAAAATATAATATCAGTGAGGGTTCCCAATCTTTGACATCAATAAGTGCAGTCATTATATGTTGAAAGGCATTGAACAGATCACATGCAACTTACCTTCTTGCAAGCTCCTTGCCTCAAACATACAGACTCACAGATTGATAGAAAGAAACAGGGCGGAAATAGGAAAATAGGCCTTTCAGCACACTGTTCACATCTACAGTACCATCAAATACCCATTTACACTCATCCCATATAAATCTATTTTTTATTTTTCCTATATTCTCAACGCCTCCTCGATTCCACCTTCTCACCGACAAGCTAGGGTCCAATTAACTTACCAACCAGCATATCTTTGGGTGTGGGAGGAAATTTAAGCACAGGACGAACCCTATGTGGTCAAAGAGAGTGCATGCAAACTCCACACAGGCATCACCTGAGATCAGGATTAAAGCCAGATCCCCAGTGGGCAATGGCCCATTGCTTAATGTTTAGCAAAACAGTACTGAATTGGTTCCAATATGGTGATGGATCTTCACAGGCACATTTGAAGTTTAAGTTCAAGTCAAGTCAAGTCAAGTTTATTCGTCACATACACATACGAGATTTGCAGTGAAATGAAAAGTGGCAATGCTCGCGGACTTTGTGCAAAAAGACAGACAAACAAACAACCAAACAAACTATAAACACAATCATAAACACACACATATTCTTTTACATATTAAATATTGGAAGGAAAAACGTTCAGTAAAGTTAGTCCCTGGTGAGATTTACAGTCCAAATGGCCTCTGGGAAGAAACTCCCTCTCAACCTCTCCGTTCTCACAGCATGGCAACGGAGGCGTTTGCCTGACCGTAGCAGCTGGAACAGCCCGTTGCATGGGTGGAAGGGGTCTCCCATGATTTTATTGGCTCTGGAGTTGCACCTCCTGATGTATAGTTCCTGCAGGGGGGCGGGTGAAGTTCCCATAGTGCGTTCGGCCGAACGCACTACTCACTGCAGAGCCTTCTTGTCCTGGGCAGAGCAATTTCCAAACCAGATGGTAATATTTCCGGACAAGATGCTTTCCACAGCCGCTGCGTAGAACCACTGGAGGATCCTCGGAGACTCTCTGAATTTCCTCAATTGCCTGAGGTGGTAAAGGCGCTGCCTTGCCTTACTCACGAGTGCTGCGGCGTGTGATGTCCATGTCATATCCTCAGAGATGTGGACCCCCAGATATTTAAAACTGCTCACCCTATCCACAGGATCCCCATTTATCCTCAATGGTGTGTACGTCCTCGGATGATGTACCCTCCTAAAGTCCACGATCAGCTCCTTCGTTTTTTTGATGTTCAAGAGGAGGCTGTTATCCTGGCACCAGAGTGCTAGATCAGCCACCTCCTCCCGGTAGGCCTTCTCATCGTTGTCTGAGATCAGGCCCACCACCACAGTGTCATCAGCAAACTTAATTATTGAGTTGGAGCTGAAGCTAGCCACACAGTCATGTGTGTACAGGGAGTACAATAGGGGGCTGAGGACGCAACCCTGGGGCGATCCTGTGCTCAAGGTGAGGGACTTCAATGTATTCCCTCCCATCTTGACTACCTGGGGCCTGGCGGTGAGAAAGTCCAGGACCCAGGCACACAGGGAGGTGTTGAGCCCCAATTCCAGTAGCTTCCCGTCCAGTCTGGTGGGGACTATCGTGTTGAAGGCTGAACTGAAGTCTATGAACAGCATCCTCACGTAGCCCCCCTTCTGGCTGTCAAGATGAGAGAGAGCGGTGTGCAAAACCTGGGAGACCGCATCGTCCGTGGATCTGTTCGGACGGTATGCGAACTGCAACGGGTCCATGTTGCGAGGGAGGAAGGCGCAGATGTGTTTCTTCACCAGCCTCTCAAAGCATTTCATGACTATCGAGGTAAGGGCCACCGGACGGTAGTCATTCAGACAGGCTGGGGAGGCATTTTTTGGTACCGGTACAATGATGGATTTTTTGAAGCAGGCAGGGACCACGGACTTGTCCAGGGAGAGGTTGAATATTGTAGTGAGCACCGGAGCTAGCTGCGTAGCACATGACTTGAGTACTCGCCCCAAAATGCCATCGGTTACTCCTGTCCCTGTTATAGGAAAGGTGCCAACACCTTCCCAAAGTGTGTAGAATAGGGAGATTAAGACATTAATCATTGTATAATAGAGTTTTGACACCATTGTTGTAAATTGTCCTCAATGCACCAGGTAACATCATGTATTAAATAAAGATGCTGGATCAGATGCTTATTCACTCTTGTTTAATAAGGATCTAACATTTGCAATCCTTCAATAGGCATCTCTTCCATATCTAATGGAGATTGGAGAAGTGTAGTCAGATTCTCTACAATTTCCCTCAATCATGCAATATTTCCCTTTCTTAATTCAACCCTTCCATACTGATGCCCTATGTCTAGGCTCACCAAATTCCCCAAAATGTTTAGACAGACACAAAATGCTGGAGTAACTCGGCGGGTCAGGCAGCATCTCTGGATAGAAGGAATGGGTGACATTTCAGGTCAAGACCTTACTGCAGTCTGAAGAAGGGTCTCGACCCGAAATGTCACCCATTCCTTCTATCCAGAGATGCTGCCTGTCCCACTGAGTTACTCCAGCATTTTGTGTCTATCGTTGGTTTAAACCAGCACCTGCAGTTCCTTTGCACATTGCTCCTTTAATGTGAGCTCATTGCCTAACACAAACTTTCAAATTGAGGAAAAGCTGGTGTGAAGAAAAGTGGGGAGGCACGATGGCGTAGTGCTGGATTTGCTGCCTTACAGTGCCAGATGCTCGGGTTTAATCCAGGCTGCAGGTGCTGTCTGTACGGGGTTTGTATGTTCTCCCCGTGACTGCATGTATTTTCCCCGGGTGCTCTGTTTTCCTCCCACTTTCCAAAGACCTGCAGGATTATAGGTAAATTTGGCTTCAGTGATAATTGTAATTTGTCCCTCGTGTGTACGATAGTGTTAGTGTATGTGGTTCACTGGTCGGCACGGACTCGGTGGGCCGAAGGGTCTGTTTCCGTTCTGTATCTCTAAACTAAACTAAAGCTTCTCAGAGCTGCTGGCTTATTCAGCTCTCCCAAACAGCCAGTTTCCTCGGCCAAATTTGCTGTAACAGGAGTACCTATATGTTTGCTCCTGAGTTTGAGATGTAAGACCAGCAACCATTGAAGGGATTTTGGCTCCTATGTGCTTTACACAATTTACTGACAAAAAGAAAGATTTTGTTGTACTTTGCAATGACTTGTGAAGGCAGAAGAGATTGGTTTGATGCCTGACTGGATAATTAAGAGCAAAAAACTTTATATCTCAATATGAATTAATCTGTATTCTGAATAAATGCAAGTTAATTGAGAAAGTGAGTGCCTTTCTCAAATATGTTCTGGGAGGTAGTTTTTGTTATCAACTTCCATTCAGAGTCAAGAAGTCAAACATACATGGCACACTACTTTAATCTGTCACAAAGCTCCTGATAGTCACTATCCTCACTTCAGTCACGGAATACTTCCCTGCTTGAGGATGAGAAAATTGTATTTATGGATTTATCACAATTCACCAACTAGCAAAGTTCCAGACCTGAGACTGTTGAAGAGCAAAATCTTCTGAGACATACAGTTTTACATCCAGATTCTTGGTGATAGCTTGGAGGGTCAGGTCTTCTGGCCCTCATGTAAGGTATCCAGATAACGTTCACCATATCAGAATTTACTGTTTAACTGTGGCCAAACTGAGCCTCTTCACCTCACATTTCCATGCAGGTAACCTCAGCCATGTAATTTGAAACACAATTAGGGTGTCAAAGGTTACGGCGAGAAGGCAGGAGAATGGAATAAAGAGGAGAAAATAGATCAGCCATGATTGAATGGCAGGGCAGACTCAATGGGCCAAATGGCCTAACTGTGCTCCTATCTCTTTTCAATGAACAATCGGATGGGCTTCTGGACATTAGTAAAGATATAGGAACGGAGTTTTGTCCAAAATGAGTTTAAAAACCAATTGTAATATCTGCCCCCAGCCAAACATCATTATGAAAATTGTACAATTAGGTTAGTTGTATCCAAGGTCAAGGTCACAGGAACGAAGCCATATAATTCAACTTAAACAATGGTCTCATTGGCACAGTTGTGTGTATAACTGACAACTTTGTTTTCAATTTAATTATTAATTAATTAATTAATTCAAGGAGTCTACAACAACTTTTCAGAACTATTTAAGTAAATTTATTGTGCAATTTAAAAAATTGGATTTAAATTTCAAAAATTCAGGTTAGTTATTGTTAGTCTCACAAATAATATTAATAAAAGTGGTTAATAAAATTTGAACTTTTTCTTTTGAAGAGCTGGGAGATATAATCGCCATTGTAAATATGAGTGTAATATCACAGCCAAATCTGATAGAATCACACTGCTGTTTTCCATTAGAAAATAGCAAGAAAGTGTAGAACAAGACAGTTTATTGTCACATGTACCAGTTAAGGTACAGTGAAATCTGAGTTACCATACAGCCATACTAAGTGAAAAGCAACAAGACACAAAACCACATAAAAGTTGACATAAACATCCATCACAGTGGGTTCCACATTCCTCACTGTGATGTAAGGGAATAAAGTTCTTCCTCTTTGTTCTCCTGCGGACAGGGCAGTCAAACCAACCGCAGTCGGGAGATCTCAACCAATGTCTCTGAAGAAGGGTCTCCTATTCCTTTTCTCCAGAGATGCTGTCTGACCTGCAGAGTTACTCTAGCTTTTTGTGTCTATCTTCAGTTTAAACCAGCATTTTCAGTTCCTTCCCACTCGTCTTTATATTCTTTCTCTACTTGTTACCCTCGACTATCTAAAGCCTGTCTAGGTGCTAACTCTGGTAGATTGAAAGTCAAAGAGAGTTAGCACTCACTTTGAAAGTGTTTGAAATTAATAACTGTGACAAGATCACAAACTTAAAATTACTCTGAAAATATTATATGCATAGGCAGACCAATGAACAACAAACAGCCATTGGGCTAATAGTTAGGGGAGATAAAATACACAAGTTGTGTAAAAAAAAACACGTGAAGAGTTGGGGAAGGAAGGTGGAGTTTGGAAAAAAGATCGGAGTTTGGGGTGGAGTGGGGGATGAGGAGGGTGTGGGTGATGTTGCAGTGATCTGAAGTGGCGGCGCTGCCTTGCAGCTGCGGCTCGCCTGCAGTCCGTTTGTCTTTTCTTTTTTCGTTTTCTCTTGTCCCGTTTTTACAGTTTATTTCGGTTTATTTAGTTGTGTATGTGTGGGGGGTGGGTGTGGTATGTTTTTTGACTTCCTTCGGGGGGGGGATGCGACCTTTCTTGCCGTTTCCCCGTCTCCGTGTCCGTCTGCGCTGAGGCCTATCGCGGAGCTGGCGGCCTCCAACTGCGACCGACCTCGAGGCTGCGGAGGCAGAGCCAGGACTTACCAACGCGAGGCTGGCCGACTTCGGGGCTGTGGTTGCGGTACGACCCAACTTCCGACCTGACTTTGGAGCCTCGGAGGCTCGGCCGCTGGCCAGTGGACGACATCGTCGGGAGCTCACAGGTTGGTGACCTGTTTTTTCGGAGCTCCCGCAACTACAGCTGCGTCCGCTGGACTGGAGGGCGGCAGCTTCGGCAGCTTCAACCGCCCCGGGCCGCGGAGTTTGAACCGGCCCGTTTGCGGAGCTCGGATTCAGCCGCGGGACTTGCACAACATCACCCGGCGGGGTCGCAATATCGGAGGCTTGGATTGCCTCAGCGCAGAGGGAGAGCAAGGAGGGAAGAGACAATGACTTATGGGACTTTAAACCGTGTTTAGTGTTTGTTTTGTTATTATTCTATGTTATGACTGCAGGCTAAACCATTTTGTTGCACTGAAAAGTGCAATGACAATAAAATTGAATCCAGAATCCAGACAAAGTAAAAATGTTTGGAAAGAAAGGATACAGGCTGAATCTTCTCGCATTCCTATTTTCTCACAATGCAATAAGAATTAAATTAGAGCAATATTATTTATTTGTGAATAGCTTTTCAGTTGAAGAAGTTGGGCAGACATCTCCAAAGTATTTCTTCTTTTGCAGCCCTGTTTGTGATTCTCCCAGGAAATTGCATGGGTAAATTGGGTCTTTCCATCCTTTGGATTAAAGGGCCTCTTAAAAGGTCCCTGCAATGCATGTGGACAATTCGATAGGGAAGTAAAAATGTAAAATGCTCGAAAGACGCAACATGTCAGGCAGCATCTGTAAAGAGCTGAGAATCTGTGAACGGATGGTAAAAGGAATGATGGATAATAGGCACCTCAGCTTCACCCCTCCCCCTTTCCTCTTTGTACTGGCTACCTTCCCTCTCCACACTCAGTCCTGGTTTAGGGTTTCGACCTGAAACATTCTTAATCACTTTACCCTTACAGGTGCTTCTTCACATTTTGATTTCCTTATGCAGTTTGTTTTGATTTTGCTCCAATTTACAACATCTGCAGTATCTCCAAGCTGTTTATTGTCACGTGCACCAATTAAAGTACAGTGAAACTCGATTTATCAAGCATCCATACTAAAAAAAGCAACAAGACACCCAACTACGTAAAAGTTAACATAAACATCTACCACCGCGAATTCCCCACATTCCTCACTGTGATGGAAGGCAATAAAGTCTAATCTTCTTCCCTCTTTACTCTCCCATGGTTGGGGCAGTCGAACCATCCGCAGTCGGGGCGATTGAAGCTCCCACAGCCGGCGATCCAAGCTCCCGCATCGGGGCGGTAGAAGCTCCCACGATCGGGGCGCTTGAAACTCCTGTGGCTTGGAGCTCCCGAAGTCGGTCCCTAACCAGGGACCGCCAGCTCCACAATGTTAAGGTCCGCAGGCTTCCACGGTTGGAGCTTCCGAGGTCAATCCCAGACAGGGACCGCCAGCTCCGCGATGGTAAGTCCTGCAGGCTCCCGCGGTTGGAGCTCCTGAAGTCGGTCCCCAGCAGAGGCTGCCAACTCCACGATGTTAGGTCGCAGTGCGGACAGGGATAAGAGATGGAAAAAGTCGCATTTCCGAGATTAAAAAATGTTTCCCCCAACCCCCCCCCCCCCCTCTCACCACCCACATAAAACAAGCTAAAGAACACTAAAACATATATTGAACTCATATTATAAAACAACAAAGAAAGAAAGGACAAGACAGACTGTTGGCGAAGCAGCCACTGCGACACCACCCTGTGGTTAACCTCGTGTCTCCAGTCTTGCTTATGGATCCACACCAGACTCCCATACTTATAAAGGACTTGTGCACGTACAGATAACTTCAACCATCAGGAGTAAATGGATTGTGAAATCAAATAGATGCCAACATTGCCACTTTGATCCCAAAGGGATAACCAATATAGTTTTTTTGCCACACACACTAACTTTTAAGGATATCTATTAATCCCCAATCAATCTGTTAAAATCATGTTTATCACTGTTATTGTGTAGAAAGGAACTGCAGATGCTGGTTTATACTGAAGATAGACACAAATTTCAGGTCAGGACCCTTCGTCAGACTGAAAGTAGAGGGGAGGGAACTGGAGGTAGGAAGTCACCGTTATTACTGGGCATTATTGTCATTAAATCATCATTAATTTCTTTTTATTTGCTGCTGATTAAATCATAATCTGAATAAGGTTTAGGTTTAAGTTTATTATTGTCAAGGTACAGTGAAAAGCTTTGTATTGCATGCTATCAATGAAATCAGGGGAAAGAAGGGATGACCAGGGTGGGACAAGTCTTTGATTATGTTGGCTGCTTTTCCGAGGCAGAGTGAAATGTAGCTAGGGTCTGGTCTGTGTTATGGACTGGGCTACATTGCAGCACATTCCTGAAATGTTGTGAGCATGGTAAAAACAGGGTCTGCTTATTTTTCAACAAAAGAACCTGAATAGAAAATCACATTTGTCTATCTCCAAATTCAATAACATCCAGAACATCTTCCCTGCTTTGTACACAGGCACTTTGATGTGACATCATACAAGTGCTGCCACCTATAGATTTTTATTCAACATCAATTAATATTCTCAGTAGATGAAGGATAAGTTGAAGCAGTGAAGAAAGCGAATGGTATGTTAGCTTTCATAGCAAAAGGATTTGAGTATAGGAGCAGGGAGGTTCTACTGCAGTTGTACAGGGTCTTGGTGAGACCACACCTGGAGTATTGCATACAGTTTTGGTCTCCAAATCTGAGGAAGGACATTATTGCCATAGAGGGAGTGCAGAGAAGGTTCACCAGACTGATTCCTGGGATGTCAGGACTGTCTTATGAAGAAAGACTGGATAGACTTGGTTTATACTCTAGAATTTAGGAGATTGAGAGGGGATCTTATAGAAACTTACAAAATTCTTAAGGGGTTGGACAGGCTAGATGCAGGAAGATTGCTCCCGATGTTGGGGAAGTCCAGGACAAGGGGTCACAGCTTAAGGATAAGGGGGAAATCCTTTAAAACCGAGATGAGAAGAACTTTTTTCACACAGAGAGTGGTGAATCTCTGGAACTCCCTGCCACAGAGGGTAGTCGAGGCCAGTTCATTGGCTATATTTAAGAGGGAGTTAGATGTGGCCCTTGTGGCTAAGGGGATCAGAGGGTATGGAGAGAAGGCAGGTACGGGATACTGAGTTGGATGATCAGCCATGATCATATTGAATGGCGGTGCAGGCTCGAAGGGCCGAATGGCCTACTCCTGCACCTAATTTCTATGTTTCTATGTTTCTATAATGAAGAATGTAGATTTTTTATATATATAATAAACTCAAATAGATATGTACTTTTTTAATCGTGTTCATGACTGGTATGTTAATCATAATGTTCAATTGATATCAAAAAGGCAGAAATCCAAACTTCCACCCTGAAAATGTTCTTCATTGGAACCATTACGACAAAGGACATTAAAATAAATTAATGTCTAAAAATATGGACAGCCACTGTTTAAGAATAAGGGGTAAGGCAGTTAGAATGGAGATGAGGAAACTCTTTTTCACACAGAGAGTTGTGAGTCTGTGGAATTCTCTGCCTCAGAGGGCAGTGGAGACCGGTTCTCTGGATACTCTCAAGAAAGAGCAAGATAGGTCTCTTAAAGATAGCGGAGTCAGGGGATATGGTGAGAAGGCAGGAAAACCAGTACTGATTGGGGATGATCAGCCATGATCACATTGAACGCCGAATGGCCTACTCCTGCACCTATTGTCTATTGTCTATAAAAGGAAAACTAATGTGGATATAATCGTATTTATAATTTTATGTTGTAAAATAAACATCAAGTATCTTGCCTGGAAAGTATTTTGACAAGCATACAATGGCTTGCAAAAGTTTTCATACCCCTTGAACTTTTCCACATTTTGTCACGTTACAACCACAAACGTAAATGTATTTTATTGGGATTTTATGTGATAGACCAACACAAAGTGGTGCATAATTGTGAAGTGGAAGGAAAATGATACATGGTTTTCAAATTTATTTACAAATAAAAAACTGAAAAGTGTGGCGTGCAAAAGTATTCAGACCCCCTGAGTCAATACTTTGTAGAACCACCTTTCGCTGCAATTACAGCTGCAAGTCTTTTGGGGTATGTCTCTACCATGGTGGTGGCAGCATCATGCTGTGGGGATGCTCTTCTTCAGCAGGGACAGGGAAGCTGGTCAGAGTTGATGGGAAGATGGATGGAGCCAAATACAGGGCAATCTTGAAAGAAAAGCTGTTAGAGTCTGCAAAAGACTTGAGACTGGGACGGAGGTTCACCTTCCAGCAGGACAACGACCTTAAACATACAGCCAGAGCTACAATGGAATAGTTTAGATCAAAGCATATTCATGTGTTAGAATAGCCCAGTCAAAGTCCAGACCTAAATCCAATTGAGAATCTCTGGCAAGACTTGAAAATTGCTGTTCACAGACGCTCTCCATCCAATCTGACTGAGCTTGAGCTATTTTGCAAAGAAGAATGGGCAAAAATTTCAGTCTCTAGATGTGCAAAGCTGGTAGAGACATACCCCCAAAAGACTTGCAGCTGTAATTGCAGCGAAAGGTGGTTCTACAAAGTATTGACTCAGGGGGTCTGAATACTTTTGCACGCCACACTTTTCAGTTTTTTATTTGTAAATAAATTTGAAAACCATGTATCATTTTCCTTCCACTTCACAATTATGCACCACTTTGTGTTGGTCTATCACATAAAATCCCAATAAAATACATTTACGTTTGTGGTTGTAACGTGACAAAATGTGGAAAAGTTCAAGGGGTATGAATACTTTTACAAGCCACTGTATTTGGATATTAATATAACAATAATATAGCATTGCACAAGTTGCAAACATTTACACACCAGTATGATCAGCAGGTAGCTAATTATAAGGCGTTAGAAAAATCTCAGGAAACATGCAAGAGAAATGTGCATCAGACAACCTTGTTATCTGATGTAGAAATCCCCAGGTCCCATAAGATGCCTTGCAAATGACTGGACATAGACAGATAAAGAAAGGTGAGAATTAAGGTGACCCCTGCTTCTTCATGGGCATTGGGAGGGCTAATTTGTGTGACCTTTTGTGTTGCCTCATTAGTTCTGCAAGCTTTCTAACATTTGTTCATTTGACTAAGGTGGATAAAGAAAATGAACATGGGATGTTTCATATATATTGACCATTTAGCATTACCCTTACTCCTGGGCAATTTATCAATATCTCATCGAATCATACAGGAGCGGCTATGCTTCTCTGCCCAGGTGAATCCCTCAACACATTGAATCGAATCAAAGTCCCAACTTTAACACCAAAGAGCAATGCTTCTGAAGAAGTTACCTCAACACAGAGATACTGCAGTTGGGTTTTGGACCTCTGCCAAGAGCTGGCACCTTTTTACTTCCATGACACAGAGAGGAATCCCTTCATTACAGACACAAGTCCTCCATTTGCTTGAAGTAAGGGAAATGAAGGGAAATAGTAAATGTTTCTTTTCCCAGCTTTTGAACACATCAGAATACTTCATAATCAATAAAATAACATATACGTCTGTATTATTCATTTATGAGCTGTGCATTTATTGCATATCCCCTAACTATGTGGAGGAGGTAGTGAACTATTGCTATAGGGTAGCAAATTTCAAGACTTATACCCAGCAACAAAGACAATATATTTCCAAATCAGGATGTTATGTAACTTGGCTGGGAACATGCAGGAGTCAATGCTTCCATGCACCTGCTGACCTTATTTTTCTTGGTGGGACAGGATGCAGACTTGGGAGGTGCTGTAAGAGTAACCTTGGTGAGTAACTGCAGTGCATTCTTTAGTTGTTGTACATTATGGACGGCAGCTGTAATAAGTGGTGGTGGGGAAAACCTGTAGTATGATGGGTGGGGTTCCAATCAATCCAGCTGCTTTGTCCTGGATGGTGCCAGGCTAGATAGGTTTTATTGGAGGTACATTCTTCCAGGCACAGAGAGTATTCCAATACACTCTAAATGTATACACTATAGTTGATGAAAAGACTTTGAAAAGTCAGGAGGTGAGACGTTCAGAACAGGATATCCGATGCAAGACCTGGACACAGACACTAAATCACCCCTTACTGTTCAGGCCTTACTGTTTCGGGTCTGAATCTTTCTTCAGACTGATTTTGGTGGTGAGGGGGAGAGAAAGTCCAGTTTTCTCACTCTAGCAATGGATGAGGCCCAGGATGGAAAGGTCAGTATGGGAATGGGAAGGGGAGTTAAAATGATTAGCAACCGGGAGATCCAACAGACTTTATGTTTGGCAGAACAGTCACAATCTGCTCTTGGTCTCGTCAATACAAAGGAGGCCACATTGGGAACACCAAATGCAGTAATGGGATTAGAGGAGCTGCTCATGAATCTCTGTCTCACCTGAAAGGACTACTGGCGTCCCTGGGCGGATGTGAGGGAGGAGGTATAGGGAAGGGTATTGCATCTCCTGCAGTTGCAGGGGAAAGTACCTGGGGCGAGGTTGGTTTGGATGTGAAGGGATGAGTGAACCATGGAGTTGCAGAGCGAGTGTTCTCTGTGGAAGGCAGAAAGGAATGGGGATGGGAAGGTGTGAATGGTGGTGGGATTACATTGAAGGTGGCGGAAATGGTGGAGAATATGCGCTTGATTTGCAAACCATCAACTGCAGTTCATTATGACTACATTATTTCATAATCTTCATATTCACCATACCAGAATGTAGATTTTGTTATCTGCTAGCATGGACTGCTTTATTCTACAAGAATTGCGAATGGAATTGATTATTGTGCAAACATAAGATGCACAGCTAAATGTGGACAGATAGTCTTCAGCAACACAGTAGGGATGCTGCCCATCACTACTGACTTTATCATGCGAAGAAGGTCATTGATGAAATAGCGACATCCAGGAGGGAAGATTGAACTCCAGTAATCTTAACCATCTTCCTTGCCTCAATCTCTAGACAGTAAAAAGTTTTGATTCGCAATTGTTTTAGATATACCAGAGCTTCGTAATGCCAATAATTGACCCAATACTGCCTTGATGCTAAGGACAGGACTCTCATTCTGCCTTTACCTCTGGCATTTAGCTTCTTTGTCCATGTATGTATCAGGCCAGTAATATCTAGAACTGAATGGTCCTGGTGAAATCCAAGCTAAACATTAATGTTCAGGTAGACACAAAATGCTGGAGTAGCTCTTTTTTTTAATTTTTATTAGAAGCAAGTGTACAAAAATATAACCAGCGGCATATGACATAATACAGTTATTGTACAGCTTCAATTTTGATTTTTAGCTATAATTAAGAGAAAAAAAGAGAGAAACAGCAAAAGAGAGAAAAAGTGGAATGTGCAAGGGTAGAACCCCTAGACTACCAAAGTGGTGTAGCCAAAGAGTGAGTAAGTAAAATAAATAAGGAGGACGTAGAGAAATAAAAAGACAAAAACAGAAAAAAAAAACAAAAGGTGGTGATATACCTGCCTCGCATCCCTCCCCACCCATCATCCAACCCGGAATTAGATTTAACTCCAAAATTGTGTTGCACCATACTATCCTTGTAATAAATCAATGAATGGTGTCCATGTCTTCGAAAAATGCTCTGGTTTTTCTGCTAAGACAAGTCTAATATTTTCAAGATGTAGCGTCTCAGACATGTTTGTAATCCACATTTTAAGAGTAGGGACAGATGTATGTTTCCAAAATTTGAGTAATAGTTTATTCGCCGTTATCAGGCCATAATTGATGAAACGTCTTTGAAATATTGCTAGCTCAGTGCATGCTTCTTGAAGGAGACATTTGTCACAAATAGGAGATACATTTGGAAAGATCTTATTCAGTTTAGACTTTGAATAGTAGAGTCTATGCAGTATTTTAAATTGAATTAACGTATGTCTAACGTTAATCGAACAATTGAGTATATATAAAAGGTTTTCTTCCCATCTGTCTTTTAGAATTTTTAGGCCTAGTTCCTCTTCCCAGGCTCTTCTAATTGCTTCTGACGATGGGATTTCTATATTTAGAAGGGTGTTATACAAATATGATGTTAAGTTGTTTGACTGAATTTCTATTCATACATTCGTCTAATATATCTGGCAGCAAAGTTTGGTAGTCTTGGGTATGTGTTTTCAGATAGTCTGGAATTTGAAGATATCTGAAATATTGATTACCTTTCAGGTGATATTTCGACTGTAATTCTTGAAATGAGAGAAGAGTTCCCATCTCGTAAAAATCTCCAAGTTTTTTGATTCCTAGTCTTTCCCAATATGTAAACGTTTTATCTATAATAGATAGGGGGGAGGGACTCGAATTGGGAAAGCTAGCAGTCAGTGTGTAAGGCAGGAGGCAGAGAATGGTAGCACTCTGACCCAAAATGTAGGGGAGAGAGAAGAAAAAGGAAAATAAACAGAGAATAAGAGATGGTGGGTTTCTTAAATGTGTATATTTTAATGCTAGGCGCATTGTAAGAAAGGTGGATGAACTTAGAGCCTGGATTGACACCTGGAAGTATGATGTTGTGGCGATCAGTGAAACATGGTTGCAGGAGGGCTTTGATTGGAAACTAAATATTCCAGGATTTCGTTGCTTCAGGTGTGATAGAATTGGAGGGGCAAGAGGTGGAGGTGTTGCATTGCTTATCAGGGAAGATATTACAGCAGTGCTTTGGCAGGATAGATTAGAGGGCTCGTCTAGGGAGGCTATTTGGGTGGAACTGAGAAATAGGAAAGGGGTAGCAACACTTATAGGGGTGTATTATAGACCGCCAAATGGGGAGCGAGAATTTGAAGAGCAAATATGTAAGGAGATTGCAGATATTAGTAGTAAGCACAAGGTAGTGATTGTAGGAGATTTCAATTTTCCACAAATAGACTAGGAAAAACATTCTGTAAATGGGCTGGATGGGTTGGAGTTTGTAAAATGTGTGCAGGATAGTTTTTTGCAGCAATACATAGAAGTACCTACTAGAGAAGGGGCGGTGCTGGACCTCCTGTTAGGAAATGAGACGGATCAGGTGGCAGAGGTATGCGTTAGGGAACAGTTTGGGACCAGTGATCACAATACCATTAGTTTCAATATAATTATGGAGAGGGTCAGAACTGGACCTAGGGTGGAGATTTTTGATTGGAGAAAGGCTAACTTTGAGGAGATGCGAAAGGATTTAAAAGGAGTAAATTGGGACAGTTTGTTTTATGGGAAAGATGTGGAAGAGAAATGGAGGGCATTTAAAGGTGAAATTTTAAGAGTACAGAATCTTTATGTCCCTGTTCGGTTGAAAGGAAATAGTAAAAATTGGAAAGAGCCATGGTTTTCAAGGGAAATTAGACACGGTTCGGAAAAAGAGAGGGATCTACAATAATTATAGGCAGCATGGAGTAAATGAGGTGCTTGAGGAGTATAAAGAATGTAAAAAGAATCTTAAGAAAGAAATTAGAAAAGCTAAAAGAAGATATGAGGTTGCTTTGGCAAGTAAGGTGAAAGTAAATCCAAAGGGTTTCTATAGCTATATTAATAGCAAAAGGATAACGAGGGATAAAGTTGGTCCATTAGAGAGTCAGAGTGGACAGCTATCTGCAGAGCCAAAAGAGATGGGGGAGATATTGAACAATTTCTTTTCTTCGGTATTCACCAAGGAGAAGGATATTGAATTATGTGAGGTAAGGGAAACAAGTAGAGTAGCTATGGAAACTATGAGGATCAAAGAAGAGGAAGTACTGACACTTTTGAGAAATATAAAAGTGGATAAGTCTCCAGTTCCGGACAGGATATTCCCTAGGACATTGAGGGAAGTTAGTGTAGAAATAGCAGGGGCTATGACAGAAATATTTCAAATGTCATTAGAAACGGGAATAGTGCCGGAGGATTGGCGTACAGCGCATGTTGTTCCATTGTTTTAAAAGGGGTCTAAGAGTAAACCTAGCAATTATAGACCTGTTAGTTTGACGTCAGTGGTGGGCAAATTAATGGAAAGGATACTTAGAGATAATATATATAAGCATCTGGATAAACAGGGACTGATTAGGAACTGTCAACATGGATTTGTGCCTGGAAGGTCATGTTTGACTAATCTTCTTGAATTTTTTGAAGAGGTTACTCGGGAAATTGATGAGGGTAAAGCAGTGGATGTTGTATATATGGACTTCAGTAAGGCCTTTGACAAGGTTCCTCACGGAAGGTTGGTTAAGAAGGTTCAATGGTTGGGTATTAATGGTGGAGTAGCAAGATGGATTCAACAGTGGCTGAATGGGAGATGCCAGAGAGTAATGGTGGATGGTTGTTTGTCAGGTTGGAGGCCAGTGACTAGTGGGGTGCCACAGGGATCTGTGTTGGGTCCACTGTTGTTTGTCATGTACATCAATGATCTGGATGATGGTGTGGTAAATTGGATTAGTAAGTATGCAGATGATACTAAGATAGGTGGGGTTGTGGATAATGAAGTAGATTTTCAAAGTCTGCATAGAGATTTATGCCAGTTGGAAGAGTGGGCTGAAAGATAGCAGATGGAGTTTAATGCTGATAAGTGTGAGGTGCTACATCTTGGCAGGACAAATCAAAATAGGACGTACATGGTAAATGGTAGGGAATTGAAGAATGCAGGTGAACAGAGGGATCTGGGAATAACTGTGCACAGTTCCCTGAAAGTGGAATCTCATGTAGATAGGGTGGTAAAGAAAGCTTTTGGTGTGCTGGCCTTTATAAATCAGAGCATTGAGTATAGAAGTTGGGATGTAATGTTAAAATTGTACAAGGCATTGGTGAGGCCAATTTTGGAGTATGGTGTACAATTTTGGTCGCCTAATTATAGGAAGGATGTCAACAAAATAGAGAGAGTACAGAGGAGATTTACTAGAATGTTGGCTGGGTTTCAGCAACTAAGTTACAGAGAAAGGTTGAACAAGTTAGGGCTTTATTCTTTGGAGCGCAGAAGGTTAAGGGGGGACTTGATAGAGGTCTTTAAAATTATGAGAGGGATAGACAGAGTTGACGTGGATAAGCTTTTCCCACTGAGAGTAGGGAAGATTCAAACAAGGGGACATGACTTGAGAATTAAGGGACAGAAGTTTAGGGGTAACATGAGGGGGAACCTCTTTACTCAGAGAGTGGTGGCTGTGTGGAATGAGCTTCCAGTGAAGGTGGTGGAGGCAGGTTCGTTTTTATCATTTAAAAATAAATTGGATAGTTATATGGACGGGAAAGGAATGGAGGGTTATGGTCTGAACGCAGGTGTATGGGACTAGGGGAGAATACGTGTTCGGCACGGACTAGAAGGGTCGAGATGGCCTGTTTCCGTGCTGTAATTGTTATATGGTTATATGGTTAATAGATGGCCTGAACAAAGGGTTATTGGCTATTGGTGAAAGAAGAGATAAATTTCTTAGTTTAAAAGTTGATTTTACTTGTCTCCAAATTCGTAGAGTGCTGTGAATAATCGGATTTTTATCATATAGTGTGTTCTTCAAATTTGTTGCAGAGAGAAGAATCGCGCCTATATTAAAAGGTGAAGAATCCTCTCTCTCCATTATTAACCAGTCTACCTGTTGGTCTGAATTGTCCAGCCAGTGGATTACATTTTTAATATTCGTTGCCCAGTAATAGTATAAGAAGTTGGGCAGAGCCAATCCACCTGTTTCTTTGGGTTTACATAGATGCCGTTTATGAATTCTATGTGTTTTATAATCCCAAATAAAGTTTGTAATCAGAGAATCGAGTTTTTGGAAAAAAAAATTCGGAAGATGTATCGGTGTTGATTGGAATAAATACAGGATTTGAGAGGGGAAGATCATCTTTATAGCATTTATTCTGCCTATTAGAGACATCGGGAGTGTTTTCCAGAATTGAATAAGAGCGTTTAATTTAGTAACTAAAGGCGGGAAGTTTCACGTTGAATAGAGAGGTATATTTTCTGGTTACTTGAACACCCAGATATTTGAATTTTTCCGTAGCAATTCTGAAAGGGAATTTTAGAAAATGTGTTGACTCTTCAGGTTTTATTGACATAATTTCACTTTTGTTCCAGTTTATTCTATATCCTGAAATGGAGCCAAATTCCTCTATAAGATTTAATATGTTTGGAATACAAACTTGAGAATTGATGATATATAATAATACATCATCTGCATATAATGATATTCTATTATTGGAGTATTTAGAATTAAAGCCGTGAATGTTCGGATGTACTCTTATACTTTCCGCTAGAGGTTCAATCGCAAGGGCAAATAACAGGGGTGATAATGCACATCCCTGTCTATTGCCTCTGGATAACTGAAATTTAGGAGAGAGTATATGGTTAGTCAGTATTCTGGTAATCGGCTTATCATATAACAGTTTTATCCATGAGATAAAATTTTCTCCCAACTGAAATTTTTGCAGTATTGTAAAATGATATTTCCATTCTACTTGGTCAAATGCTTTTTCTGCATCTAATGAAATAATTGATAAGTGTTCTTTGTTAGTTCTATGTGAGTACATTATTTTAAAATGTCGACTCAAATTATGTAACGAATGTCTCTTGGGTGTAATCCCCGTTTGATCCGAGTGTATTAATTTATTAACATATTTATTTAATCTTCTTGCCAAAGTTTTCGCTAATATTTGCTGATCTGTATTTAACAGGGCGATTGCTCCGTATGATCCCAGGTCTTCTAGATCTTTATCTTTTTTGACTATAAGTGTGATAGTTGATTCAGCTAGTGTTTGTGGTAATGTCTGTTGTTTAAATGCGTATGTATAAAGGTTGTATAAACGCGGGGAAATTACCTCATAAAATCTTTTATAAAATTTGTTACTAAACCCGTCTGGTCCTGGTGTTTTGCCATTCTTCAATGAATTGATTGTCTCTTCTATTTCTTTAATTGAAATCTGTGCTCCTAATTCCTTTTGTTCCAGCGGATTAAGTGTTGGAAGTTTACAGTTATCAAGAAAGTTTGTAATTTTTCTCCTTTCTGTTGATGTTTTGGATGTATATAAACTTTGATAAAATTGGGCAAATCTTTCATTAATGTCTTTTGGAAGCGTTAACATTGATATTTTTAATAGGATGGTCCTTTTCAACTTTTCTCAACTGGCGTGCTAAAAGTTTGTGTGGTTTGTCACCAAATTCGAAATTTTCCTGTTTTGTAATTTGAAATAATCTGATAACTCTTGCAGATAAAATTTGATTCAGCTTAAATTTTAATACTGCTATCTTGTTATGTTTATCTATAGTCGGATCTATCGCGTTTTCTAAGTCAAGTTGTCTGATCTGTTCTTCTAATTGCAATTGTTCCATCCTATTCTTTTTGTTTTGATATGCTTGATATGAAATGATAGAACTTCTAATAAAAGCCTTAAAAGATTCCCATAATAATGAGGGCGAAATACCTGGGGTATCATTGGTCTCAAAAAAGAGTTCCATCTGTTGTTTTAAATATTTACAGCATTTTATTTAGTATTTGAGGGTTAAACCTCCAGAACGATTTTTTATTAAACATTCCTTCTAGTTTTAAGGAGAAGGTTAGCGGGGAATGATCGGAAATAGTACTATTATGGTTACTATCATGGTTATAGTACTATTTGGGATTAATTGTGAAAGGTTTTTATTTAGTGTCCACTAGAAAATAGTCAATACGTGTATAGGTTTTATGTACTGATGAGTAGGAGTATTCTCTTCCGGATGGGTTTGCAATTCTCCATACGTCTGTTATATTTGTATTTCTTATATACGTATTTAAGAGTTCGCTGGATTTTGATTTTGTATTATATTATATTATATTAGATTAGATTAGATTAGATTCAACTTTATTGTCATTGCACAAATACAGGTACAACGAAATGCAGTTTAGCATCTAATCAGAGTGCAAAGTAATAAAATGCTGATTAAAACAACATATACAAATGAGGATATATTGATCTATGTACATAGGCATATACATATATACAGATAAAAGATTGATATGTGCTAAATTCTGATGAATAGAGCTTAACTGTAAATTATATAAACTATAAATAATACTGATGAGAAGGGGGGGGGGGGGGCTAGCGCCAGGCCTGTGAGTTCAGCAGGGTAATGGTGTTTTGGAAGAAGCTGTTCCTTAGCCTGCTGGTGCGAGACCTGAGGCTCCTGTACCGCCTCCCTGATGGGGTGTTGGGGTGTGAGGGGTCATTAATGATTTTGCCGGCCCGCCTCAGACACCGTGTGCAGTGAAGGGCAGCCATGGCAGGGAGCGGGGCACCGATGATGTGATGGGCGGTTTTCACCACCACCACCATCTCTTTTGTTGTGCAGATTTATCCAAGTATTGATCCAGAACGCAATTGAAATCTCCCCCAATTATCAGGTTTTGCAGGGTGGAGTCTGAAATTATATTCAAGATTTTATTAAAAAATTGTGGGTTGTCAAAGTTAGGAGCATAGATATTTACCATAGTGAGTGGGTAGAGTATATCTCCCCAGAAACTATGACATACCTACCATCTTTGTCTGCAATGGTGATGCTGGAGTAACTCAGCGGGTCAGGCAGCATCTCTGAAGAAAAGGAATTGGTGACATTTTCGGTCGGTACTTTTCTTCAGATTTAAATCTGTAGTTTCTTCCTGCACATTAATATTCAGATTATTGATAAATGCCGACTTGATAGCCATGTGGGAGGCCTAAGTGTTTGTTGATGATTCAGAGTAGACCGGTGAGGCTGCAAGAGCTAGATTAGATTTGTTGTGCTTTTCCCCTTGTGGGACGTTACTTGGAATTTTTCCATGTTGTTGGAACGATGCCAATTAGGTTATGTTATTGGAACAGTTTGGTCAGAGGTGCAGCTACATGTGGTCAGCTAGTCTTCAACACCCCAATTGGAATGTTGCCCAGTCTTTGCTTTATCCAGTGCTCTCAACTGTGTCTTGGTAACATTGAAGCAAACAGACTAAACTGGCTTCTCTAATGGCAGGAACCTCAGGAAGAAATTAGATCCATTTACTTGGCACTTCAGGCGACAGATGGCTTTACATGTTTTAGACTTGTTTTTGCACTTATGTCATTAGCTTCACCACTATTGTTGTGTTGCAGTTGGAGATGTTCTTCAAGCCTCTTCCTGTCATTAACTTCTCTTTTTGTCAACCGCAATGCAGGATTGAATGTGGCAGGACTGCAGAGAATTGTCCTAGTCTCTTGAATGAGGGATTGTTCAACTCTATCTATTTGAATCTTCTCTTTCTGTTTAGCATTCATGTAAGCAAGCAAGCAAGTTTATTTATATAGCATATTTCAGCAACAAGGCAATGCAAAGTGCGTTACACAAAGCATTAAAGAGCAATCAAAAGCAATTAAAAACAGTCATTAAGAAGAATAGAAAATACAAACAAGCTAAAATAGAATAAGACAAGTATAAAATACAAGAAAAAAGTTGCAGTGCAGTGTAAGAAATTAATAATTATTTAATTTAATTAAAGGATGCGTCAAACTGAAAAGTCTTCAGCCTTGATTTAAAAACTGAGAGTTTGAGCGGACCTTCATTTTTCTGGAATTTTGTTCCATATATGTGGTGCATAAAAACTAAACGCTGCTTCTCCATGTTTAGTTGTGACTCTGGGGACAGAAAGCAGACCTGTCCCAGACGACCTCAGAGGTCTGGATGGTTTATAATGTAGCAGAAGATCAGAAATGTATTTTGGCCCGAGACCATTCAGTGTTTTATAAACCAACAGTAATAATTTGAAATAAATTATTTGACAGACTGGAAGCCAGTGTAAAGACCTCAAAACTGGAGTGATATGATCCACTTTCTTGGTCTTAGAGAGCAGCAGCGTTCTGAATCAGATACAGCTGTATAATCGATTTTTTAGGGAGACCTGTGAAGACAACATTACAGTAGTCTGCTGAAGATAAATGCATGGACAAGTTTTTCCAAATCCTGCTGAACCACAAGTCCTTTAACCCTTGATATATTCTTAAGGTGATAGTAGGCTAACTATGTCATTGTCTTAAAGTGGCTGTTGAAGTTCAGGTCTGCGTCCATGACTACACCAAGAGTTCTGGCTTTGTCTGTGGTTTTTAACATTGCCGACTGAAGCTGAGCACTGACTTTTAATCGTTCATCTTTGGCTCCAAAAACAACTACCTTAGTTTTAAGTTTCGTTTAATTGAAGTTTTGGCAGATCCAATTATTGATTTGTTCAATGCACTTACTCGGGATTCGTATTGGACCATAGTCTCCTGGTGATATGTAAATTTGTATGTTGTCTGCATAATTATGGTAACTTATTTTGTTGTTTTCCATAATCTGAGCCAGTGGGAGCATGTAGATGTTAAACAGAAGAGGCCCCAGAATGAAGCCCTGGGGAACTCCACGTC